>NC_141137.1:124167817-124332192 GCF_053477565.2 Lygodium microphyllum | reverse complement strand
GTTAATTCTCAGTAGCGATGCTAATAGCGACAAATCTATCACATTGCTAATAATGACATGAATAACGATAATGAGGGAAAAATTTTCCATGAATAATTTCGTTGCTTTACATGTCAGTATGGGGTCTATATGTTGTAGTGTCTCCCCATAGTATAGTAGCAAGCTAGAACTTCCAAGTGTTAGTGCTTGATAGATCTACGGCATGTTCATGCCTCCAAGAGGGTGTCTCTCCATCTCCCTCTGAGTCACTTGGTAGTAAAACAACAAGGTAGAACTACCAAGTGCTGGCACTTGCCAGTTCTAGGGTATACATTGCTAATTAGCATTAATGCTTGTTTCCCTTCGAATGATTATCTACATCAGCATAATAATACTGTTAATGGTATTAGCAACCCCCACAAGGGTGCCCTTCCATCTCCTTCTCAGCCTAGCACTTGGTAGCTCTAAGGGATGTTCATGCCTCCATGCAAGGACCTCTCCATCTCCCTCTCAATCTTCCCCATAGTATAGTAGCAAGCTAGAATTTCCAAGCGTTGGCACTTGCTAGTTCTCTCCATGTCCCTCTCAGTCACCTCCATAGTACAACCAAAAGCTAGAACTACCAAGCACTAGTGCTTGCTAGTTCTAGGGCATGTTCATGCCTCCAAGAATGATGGTAATCTCATCCCAAAATACATTTGGAAATTCCAAGCATTGGTGCTTGGAAATTCTAGGATGTGTTCATGCCTCCAAGCATGATGGTAACCTCATTCATAAATACACATGGAAATTCCAAGCATTGGTGCTTGGTAGTTTTAGGGTGTGCTCATGCCTCCAAGCATGATGGTAACCTCATCCCCAAGCACCCTTGGAATTTTCAATCATTGGTGCTTGTAACTTCTAGGGCGTGTCAAAGCATAATAATAACCTCATCCCTAAGCACCCCTAGAAATTCTGAGCATTGTTGCTTGCTAGTTTTAGGACATGTTCAATTCAATGCTTCCTTAATAATCTCAATAATTATATCCAAGCATTGGTGCTTGCCAGTTCTATGCTGTGTTAAAGTCAATGCTTACTTAATAATCACAATAATTATATACAAGTGCCAATGCTTGGTAGTTCCTTGGCATGTTCAAGTATATAATATTCTCAAAGTTGGCTCCTCATCATCAAATCAATCATTTACAATTACAAATGATCAATCTCTGTGCCAATCCCTTGCTCAAATTGATGTGTTGTTAATTATCTCAATATTTATATATGAAGCATCAGTGCTTTCCTTGGTGTGTTCAAGTTCACAATGTTCCCCAAGCATCAGTGCTTAGCATTTCTAGGCACATTGATATTTTTTTTGTCATGTGTATCCAAGTCTACAATGGTATCCAAGCAATAACACTTGGCTTTGTCAAGGTGTATTCATTAGGTCATTGTGTTGATCATGCAAGGGGCGTTTCCAAGCCATATTAGTGACATTGTCTTTGTGTCTTTGAGGATGGGTCTGTATGATGGTGCATTAGTACTACTTCGCATTTTTTAGTAGATACAAAACTCCCAATATACAAACAACTTCGTGATATCTGGGCATGTTAGGGACAATGCTTTGGAGTGGTATACCAATGATTAGCATGTTTAGACCTTGACTTCATGATGGTGTGATAGCACTTGGCAAGTTTGGGCAAGAAAATTCACATCAATACATTAAAAAAATCCATAGGGCTATACCTTATGTACATCATACCTTAGCATGCATTCTCAACCATATGCCAACCAAGGAATTTCTGATTATAGTGTCTATTCCAGGGTTTCAAGCTAGTCATATGCACCAATTTCATCATGTAATATATTGACAAGTCCTTGTTGATGCATTATGGCTTTCCAACCACCATATGGCTATGGTCTAAGTTTATTCAAACCTTGTTAAAATTCATGATGTTACATGTGTGGTGGTAGCCATGGACATACTATTCATTGATAATCACGGATCCTTCCTTAGTGACCTTGTTTTGCAAGATAAAACAAGTCCCACTTTTTTCCCCTTGTGGGAGCCTTTGCATGATGGTAGTATGGTAATCTAATAATTTACAATAAAATTTTTGAGTTTCCAAGTTTTACATGTATTTCTATTATAGACGATATGAGAGTTCAAGGAATAAGAAGGATACCGCATAGGATGTCATAGTCCACTCCCTTCATGACTATAAAGTCAATAGAGAATTAGATCCGTGCAATCTTCAATGGCCAATTCTTTAATACTCCAAATGGCTGCACTTTCATTCCATTGACTAGGGTGAAATTAAACCTAGCATTCTCAATAGATGGGTTACCCCAGTCCTAGAATATTACATGGCTCACACACTAACTCATGCTTGTTGAGATATCGAGCTCCACTCGTGATATGCCAGGGTGACCGTTGTGCATTTATGTCACCGACGTGTCAGTTGCAGATGCGGTTGGTACACCGCCCATGAATAATAGCTAGACGACAGCTATCCTTATCTACTCTAGTTCGTGACTCAGTTAGTATGCCACCTTAGTTAGTTGTCTTTGGTTTGAGACCCATATATAGGGTTCTTCTATTTCTTTGTATGAGAGTTCTTTTGGCTTACACAATTAAGAAGAGGAAAACTGTTTTCAGCCTCCACCCTTGTGTGTATTCCCCCATTGTGCAAGCAAGAAAGCTACAAGTGAGACTCCTTCCTTCTCTCCCACAATCTTGACAATGCTTCCGTATCACAATTCCCTTTCTTTTGGTGTCTCCTAGAGCTAGGACTAGTAAGATTGCATGCATTTTGGTGCCTTTCCAAAAAGCATTAACATGTAAGGACTTTGGCACTGATTGTAGTGTCAGGCTAGGTATGTGAGTTATCGGGTCATGATCGTGTAGATTAGCTACCCCTTGCTCCATCGGTCCTACAACCCACTACTTCAGTTCTTGCCATAGCGTAAGATGTTGCCTATGCAGATCTCCTAGGCTTAGAGTCACTAGGGTGGTCACTAGTGTGGTGAAGAGATCGTTGACTGCTTGCCTCTCTCCTAAGTCTGCATTTCTTAGCCAATGGCCCTAACTAGTTTGCTAGCCCATAGCTTGTAGGCTTTGTTTAAATGGCACTATTTGTGGCATAGCCATATCTCTCGACTTTGGTTGTGGAGACGAGGCTGGTGTGCTTACACTTGAGAGATCATCAATCTTATCTTTCAATATGGGCTTAGCATCCTTTAGGTTTCTTTTACCCACTCTCTGACCTTTTCAATGGCCTCGAGTTAGCCACTTCAGGTTGGGGTACTCCCCGACCTTTGCACTCCCCTTCTCGGCCATCTTTGGAGTTGACTTTTCTACTTTTGCATGTCTATCACCTTTTTTTCTACAAGTAACATTGTGGTACTCTCACTTTTTAGCATGATATTTGCATCATCTTTCTTTATCCTTTGCCTACAATTGTTCTTTCCAATTGAGGCTACATCTAAGTTGTTGGGTCAAAGCAATGATATGCCGGCTTTCTTTGTCTGCGTGTCGACATGCAATGGGATGGGTGTGTCCTCTTTGTTAAATGTCTCAACTCCAAACAATCCCAATGGTATAGATGGCTTGTTTGCCTCACTAGAGGGTGGTCTTCATCTAGGGCATTCGGCAAACAGGTAAGTGATTCCATACTCTGGCATTTAAGATCGGCCTTTTCCCAATTAGTCTGCTCTCGTTTGGGGCAGCATGAGGAGATATGTCCTGGGTGTCCACAAGTCCAACATGAGATTGGTTCTTCGGGTCTGCCCTCCAAAGCCTTTGCCTCTACCTCTACCTAATGTCATCATTGGTATAGGTTGGTAATCCATAAGGATTGCATTGCTCTCTTCGTCATACAATACATAGAGATGCACATAAGGCTCTTCGTTGCTCGGCTCCTCCACATAGTGGACTAGAGCATCGCTTTGGTGGATGGGTTATGTAGGGTCCAGGTGGTCTAGGTATGCCTATGGGATTTATCTCCATCCTAGGAATGGCCAATTTGGCAAAAAGCTCACATAGAAAACCCAACCCTGTCAAGATACGAGTGGCCACCATCACGAAAATTGAAGAGATGAGGAAGTGGTGGCACCCACCTACCTACGCTTATCAGTGTGACTGACTAAAAGATGCACATGTTTGATGCGCTCATTGACAAGGGAGCTAACTATAATATCCTCATGCACAATCATTGGACTCTCATTGGCCAACCCCAACTGCAGCCTATACTGACACTAAGCTCAATCCATTTGGGGGACGTTCCTACTCAGTGCTAGGAAAATGCAAAATAATGATATCTATTGAGACTGAAAGCCTACCTATGATACTCTATGTGATGCCTAACACTAAGACTGCCGCTAATAAGGAATCACTGTTGTTGGGACGCCCATTCAAGAAACAAGCACACTGCAAGGTTTACTATGACTCCCAACACATTCATATTGCCATTGGCAATGTTAGGATAGTAATGGCTTTCAGCAAGGGCAGCTCAGCTCCATCAGAGCCTACCAAGCCACCAATAGAGCAACTCACTACTCAGCCAAAACCACAAAAATCAGAGCTAAGGCCTAGGAACCACAGCTCAACTAGATGCCTAAGCACAAAGGCCTACCTCCTAGAAGTAGACACACACAACCTTATAATGCAAAAAAATTGCACTCGAGAGCTACGAGGCTATAGAATAGGCGATACAAGGGAAGACGAATGGTCAAGCCGTGATGGGTACCCAAAACCTTATTGCAAGTGCAATGCTACTATGAGGGTAACACTTGGATTTGGATACCAAAAGCTAGAATGGCCAAGGATCCTACTCCAACACTGCCCCAAAACTTAACCACACAAAGCCACATGACATACGAGGAACCAATGCCACAAATGACTCAAATTGAAAAACCCACAAAGCTTCAAACACAGAACTGGCGGAGACTAAACAAGTCTATCAACCAAAGCCATACCCTGCTACTCACACACTGCCTCAGCCTAGTCCTACTAGTGCCCATACAACCTCACTAGTGTCTAGTAGTGCAACATCCCCAACTTTAACCAAGCCCATCACACAATAAGCCCACCAACTACACTCTCAAGAGCAACCAAAGACACAACCATTAGCTACCAAATTATCTAGTTCAGTGAAACCCTACCCGCCAGCAAGTCTTAAACCATCCTACGAACGATTATCAATACTCATGATGGCTAAAGACCTAGCTAAAAACACAAGAGACGACATGATTACCTACGTCAAGTGCTTGGATGCCACATTCACCCTACTTGCTAAAAGCTATGATCGCTTAGACCTAGGTTTACTTGATCCATCCCTAGCATTAGAGGTCAACTCCATGACATGCACCTAGGAGGAATACAAATTCATGACAATGAAAACCCCCACGGTCACGGAATAATTGATCACCAATGCCGAGATATCTTGAGACCAAGCCCTCAAACAACAGTTGATCACCTCCTATAGCAAGAGCAAAGTTACTGCCCACAAGCCACAAGTTGGACAAACTTTGCAAGCTGATAATGACTCATCCTTCTTACATAAGTGGTATGCTCTCAAACTCTAGTGGGAACAAGAAGGCTGCCAAATCATGACCAATGTTGAGCAATGACGTGCCATTAAGACCTCGGAGTATGATTCCACTTATGTAGCTCCAACTTCCTATAGGGTGTTGACCACCGTTCGTAACCGACCCCACCCGTACTTAGATCAAATTCTGACTGAGAAAGAGATACACATTGCTAGTAAGATCGACTCCAATGACTTCCTCATAGATGTTCTCACCTACATTACTCAAGTAGGCATTCTTCCTTTCGATATGGACCACTATGCCAATCTAGAATATAATCTGAACTTCTATGATTGGCTCATGCAAAAGTAAAACGCTGCAAGCGAGTGCTAAATGCCCTTGACCTCTCAACCCTTAATGTTGGGAAGGATTCTTGGGCAAGGTGAAATCAAACATATAAACATGTGTAAGGTGAATGAAACACATGGATAAATCATCATCAATATCCAGGAGCACAAGAGAGAGAATAAAAATCAACTCGTGACTAAGGAAAAAGTTATAAAGTTTTGGAATGAATGGACAGCTTGAAGGAAAAAATGCTCTTTTTTAATTTTAATATGTTATTCTTTCTAAGAAAGCATAATCAATTCGTGATTACTTTCCAATAAGTAGTTACCTTATGGACACTAATGGTGAACTATGGCACCATAACAGGTACCCACATTGGCAGGTTAAGAGAAAAGCAGTAAACTTCCATTCTCGGGGGAGAAGCATGCAAAGTACAACCTCTCATTGGAAACAAGGGCTTATAATCAATTCAAATTCCAATATATCCTGAATTTAGAAGACCTAGTCATGGAGGAGCCCACCATCGTGCAATTGGTAAAGCAGTGCAAGCTATAGAAGTACATGGAGAAGGTGGACCAAGCCATCGACTATGAGAAGTGTGCCAAGTTCCTTCAAACATTCAATAGAAATTGGGGCACTATCACTGTGCTTTTAGAAAAGGAAGCGTGCCAAGTAGAAATAGAGTTGAGCCCTAAGCTGGTATAGAAAGCACTAGGCCTACCAAACAAAGTGGAAAAATGGCAAGAACGAGATGTGTATGACGTGACGTGTTGGGGATGGACAAAGTGATAGTTCACACCAATGATGGCATCAACTTAGCTCACATCCTGACCCCGAGGTTCAAATCCAGGTCAAAATGGTGCATGCTCGGTTCTCTAATCAATGGTATAATGCTTTAATGAATAGAATCAACATACCAATGCTAGAGAGAATTACTGCTTTGAGGTAAATCTGAATGGCTTCATGAGGAAGATGATAGAGACATCGGTAAAAGAATTAGCCACTGGTAGAAGATCTGTGGGGGGAGAGTCCCTAACCTCCAAAGCCAGGAAATTGTATCCTCAAAGGTCTCCACCATTGGCTTTGGATGAATCTTGAAAGCCATCATAAGACATGTACTAGGGAAAGCACAAGATGACAAGGTAGTTAGTGGGATGCCAGATAGTTCCCCTCTATAGCGCCAAGGATAGGAGGAGTCTAGCGAAAGGACTGTGAGTGAGGACAAAGGAGAGCAAGAAGCACAATCTGGCCAAGGAAGGGCTATGAAGTCAAAGAAAGAGAATTTGCAAAAGAAGGCCCAAGGAGAGAGGGGGAAGAAGGAGAAGAGAAACCTACAAGGAGCATAAAGTGAGTCCAAAAGCACAAAAGAACGATGTAGGAAAGAAGAAAGGGATGAGGCAAAGAGAATAAAGGAGGAATCCATAAGAGCTAAGGAAGAGAGAAAGAGAAGAGTTGAGGAGGAAGAGACGGAGCTCAAGAAGAAGTAGGAAGATGGCATAGCTCTCGCTATCTTCCTCTTAGTGGAGTAACCTTCAAGACAAGAAGAGTTGGTGGCCATGAGCCCACCCCGACACGAAGGTCCAAGCACCAGCTTCAAGGCATCCAAAAGCCTAGTGTAACGTGTCCACTTATTCACTCGTAGGACACGTCTTAGCAGCCCATTGGGAAGAGAGTCCAGAAAGCACCGCCCGGCACTCCCACGGAATGCCATGGGGTTTGCGATCTAGGTCTTCCCGAGTCTGCTACGAAGCGAAAGCATTCCGGTCATTCCCACTTAGGACCGACTTGAATCAGGGTTTTCCTAGTGGTCAAATTCCTAGAATGGTAGCTAGCGTCGAACCCTGACAAACTACTTTACGCACAAACATCAGGGTCGAAGCGGATTTATATTTCACTTGGTTCAAGGAGAATGGGAAACAAGAGGGATGCGAAGCTCAACCTCTCTACCCATAAGGCATAGTCCCATTCCGTTCCCTTAAAACAGTATAAATCGAGACTCTAACTTCCTAGATTCTAGGTCACTGTTACCTTGATGTCAAATTCTTTTGAGAAAAGTTCTCGGCCAACCAGGACCACCCTTCCGTAGGATGGACCCATGGTCACATCCACCGCACTTTCCTCGGAGTGCTTTAGTTATCTAATTACCTACCACATTTAGTTTGACAAGTAAAAATAGCTTCCTTAATTAGCCAATTAATCACCGGTTCCTTCACGTAACTTAAGCACTGACATAGAAAAACAATGTCAAACAAGTTCCTTTTCAACATTTGATCTTATTTATCAGTCTTTGGAATACATCATATAATCTATCCCGAAGGCTACTCCATAGTCCGCCCGAAGGCAATTCCAGCAATCCTCAGGGATCACTATTCCAAGTTTCCGCCCGTAGACTAGTATGCGGGCCTCGAGATCCAATCTTGAGTCACGTCCACCTCTTGTGCAGTAGGACCCGGAGGCAAGGGATTTACGGCCAGAGCCGCCCTGGCACCCAAGCGTCCTCCTACTCAAAGTAGCACCCATGGAGAGACCTCTCGCAGCGGGTTCCGTCCACCTACCCGGCGCGGCTAACAACCCCCTTGGATAGGGTTAGGCACATAGTCGGGGGTAACTGATGCTGCCTCTCCCTCCAGGCCTTCAACCTGAAGCATTAATTATTTTCCAGCATTAGATTCCTTGAGCAAAGAAGTACAAACAGTGCTCCTAACTATACAAACACAATCAATCTAGTGGTCGTTTGTTTGGCTATCTTTTAAGGTATAATTCCTTCTCTCCGAATGCATCCAGCATTCGATCCGGGATCAATTGCGACTTGGCAAGATCCCAAGGGTCTCGTTGTTTGTGTACCCTTTTATCCTTGGGTTAGGGTTTATACCCTATTAACCCAGCTAACAAATACCTTAGGTTTCTTAAATTAAGACAGTAAATCCTGGGCAACCTTGTCGCCCTAACTTGATTGGTCAATTGCTCGCTAGGCAATACATAACTTTCTTAACTTGGCAAATCAGCCCAAAGAAGGGTGATGTAGGAGGATGACTACTCATCCTCAAGATAATTTGACTTGTACTTAGGACTTGCCAACCTCATTCTAAGGAGTGGCAATACCATTTCGTGATCTAGACACAAAAACCATGTGATGTTGCAACTTGTTGCACGAGACAAATGTCACATCCAACTTATGGGATTGTTCCTCCCATCACACGGTATTCCTTGGTCAAGAACACCTTTGGTCAAGATGTAGTGTTTGGGAATCCTCTTGACCCAATCCAACCCTTAACCCTACTCGTTTGGCCCTAGGGTTTTGGAAGTCAAGTAATTTGCCAATTGATCTTTAGGGTAAGGACCCTAGATTGTTCTTGTATGGGCGTTTAGCTAACCCTAACATTTTGTGAATGTGGGTAGGACCTTTGGGATTGGAAGTCTTGACTTGGCATCCCAAGTGTGATACTAGGCAGAATTTTTAACGTAACTAAATCCTACATAGCACTTTGAGGTGTTCGTCATACTAACTATTTATGCTTTTATGAATCCCGTGTGGGTTATGCCATTGCAAGGGATTTACCTAAATCAATCTAATTGTCTTGAGACAAGAGTGATCTTTGCTTAGAAGAGATGCAAATACTTTTCCTAAGAAGATGTAAATAATTTCAAGATACAGCATTCCATGCAAGCATGCGATTCATAGACTTTTTCCTTCTATGCAACTATAAGGTTTACAATGACCATTTCTTTTCCTTGCCTAGCCTATAATGATTGACAATTTAGGGCTAAATCGTATAAAAATCTAAGCTGAATTTCATCAAGAACTATGCTCATAACCCTTTGCTTAATGCATTGAATTCAAGCCTTAATATGAAATTGCATCCTTTTCTAAATACAAACTTCGGTAATAGAAGTCCATGCATGGGCGAATACCATGAGTCCGACATTTAATTTATCCCTCCTTTAGCACTTAACCTGACTTAAAATGCAAGCATCCTCGCATGCAACAGGCAATTTCATAGTTTCCTTTCCATGCAATGCAATTCTTTGGACAACATTCAACGGGCATCTAAGATTATTCTCTATACTAATCACGTCCATGAATTTAAATCATAAGTGCAACATGCGACATAAGCTCTATCCTTCTTATCACGATATCCTCTTCTAATTTATGCATTATCATTCAGGAAGATTGCAACTACCCTTGTTAATAGAGTGCAAGTAATTTCAATTAATCGACAGGCACTAAACTTTGTGAAACAAATGAATAAATGCATTTAAATTTTCCTAAAACCATCGTGCTTAATGCATCCCTTTCATGTGAGAAATACAATTGGAACATGGGCATAAGGGCTCATAGCGTTGTCCACGCATGAACTTGGGTTGGAGGTTCCCGCGTGTGCACCTCACGTCTTTAGCTTTGGAGCCATCGATGACGTAGATCCTTGGCTCCGCAAACTTGTCCTTGCCTTTATGCGATCTTTGAACTCCCTCCAGGCTTTGGCAAATCAGCTCAAAAACTGCCTACTCCCCCCCCCCCTTGCACAGGAATTGCCTTTACAAGACGTGGTTTTTAAAGAACCCAGGGAAGGCCGTGTGTACAAGGCTTATGGAAGCCTTATTTTTTTAGAAGCTTCTAAAGAAGCTTCTACTCCACAGAATCACGTGGAGGGGGAAAGAAATGATTGGTGGAGAGGATGATGGACAGGGCAATGACGATTAGGAGGATTATGACTGTTGAGAATCAGCAATCACACTCACTCAAACAGCCTCTTTGCATGGAGCTTCAGGGTCAAGGATATGCAGGCTAACCTATCCCATATGCACAGTGGTGCCTACTGCAGTTTCCTACTTTCCTATAAAGCATTGTACTTGCTTCCTTTTCTTAATGCAATGATAGTACTCTTTTCTTTTCAGTGAATTATCAATGTCATTGTCCACATACACAAGATTGTGTTTATGAGTTCAAGTCTCAATCTTGGAACCTAATTCACTTGTGTAACAAACAGTGTCTTTTCCATCATGAGTCCACACTTCTCCTTCCATCCTCCATAGCTTCTGCCTTTGCCATGCTCTAGATCCCACATTTCTCACATGGTATCAGAGCCCAGTTGGGCATGGCATTGCTTCTCCAGCCTCTCTTGATTCCTCTCAACCTCAGTCTAGCTCAATGTCAGCTCATGACTTCATCTCCCAACTCTACTCTCACTAAAGCTTCCATGGCAGCCATAGCCAGCAGCACCCTGTCAGATTGAGCTGCTTATATCTCACTCCACAGGTCAAATCTCTTGGAGCTTCCTTCTGGAAAAGTATTCCTCAACTCATAAAGCTTCCCTGTATCACATCAATCCAGGACATTTGACCATTTGAAGCTCAGCATTGTGAAAATCCTCAATCTCTGCTCTGTGTCTGCCATAGCCAGACAGGACCTACCTTACTTGGAGCTTCAATAACTTCTCAATCAGGCCATTTCAGCTCTTTGATTTCTTCTAGGGAGTTGTTCTTCTACTCAAGCCGCTTCATCCTGGCACGGAAATCGATCACATTGCTGCGCCCTGACCCGGGCATTGCACAAATTCGTCATCGCTGTCCTGAACTGCGTCGAATCTGTTCGGGCTGCCTGCGTGCTTCATACAGTCCACGATCTTGACGATTATCATGGGGCTTTGATAGCTCATGAAGTCAACTTCCTAGGCATATAAAAATTTTTGAAAATGATCAAGTATAGCTCCTGCAATCTGAGAAAAACCAGGCCCCTGTCTCAGAAACCCTAATTCCACCATAGCCAAAATTTCTCAAGCTTTTTTTCCTCAGTTTTTCTTTCTCCTGACACTCAACCCAAGCCTCTATCACTCTAATCCATTGACCCAACATCAAATCAAGGAGGGGAAGGACCTGAGAAGATTGAAGAACGACCGAACGATCCCGAACAAGAAGAATCAAGCTCAACATCAACACTGACATAGTGTGTTTTCACATTGTCACTAACTGTGTCTCTTGACACACTGCATTCTGCTCTTCTACTGATAAAATCTCAAAATTCTGGTATTGATTTGCTGCTGATCTTGCAACCTCAACATGGGAAAAGACTCTCCAAATGCTCGATTCAACGGAGTCGGGTTTCACACCTGGCAAACCCGCATCAAGCTCATCTTGATGAAAAAGGGTCTCTGGGCCATCACAAATGGCAAAGAGAAGAAACCTCGGGATGCGAACCTTGCAACTACTTGGCAAAAGAATGATGACAAAGCCCAGGCCATTATCAAACTGGAGCTAGACGGCAGTTATATCCATCATGTGGATAACTGTGAGACCTCACAGGATACATGGAAAAGACTTGACACCTTGTTTGGTGCACAATCTAAATCATCAAAGTATGGTCTCATGATTGAGTTCTTCAGGCTTGAAATGAAGTCCAGCACATCACTTGCCACACATCTCAATTACATGGAAGGACTCCTAACCCAACTTGCAGGAATCAACATTAAAATGGATGAAGATGTTTGCATCGGTGTTCTACTTAAGAGTTTGCCTCTTGAATATAATAATGTATCAACAACTTTAATCAACATGCCAAATCCTGAACTTATTGATATCCAGGCATCTCTGTTAGAAGAAGAAAAGAAACTTAAAAGCAAAGAAGAGCCCAGCACTTCAAAGGATGAACAAATGTTATATGTAAACAACAGATACAAAGGTAAAAAGGAACCGCTCTTCTGTGACTTCTGCAAAAGGACCGGACATACTGAAAAGTTCTGTCATGCTAGGAAGAGGTCCCAAAAGGCCTATCTTGCAGTTGTAAAAGAAGAAGAAGACCATGGACCAAAAGATGAAGATGAAGATGATAGTTAAAGAGAACCCATCAAGTGGCCATCTATCAAAGAGAGATCAAGGAGCTAAAAGTGAAGCTCAAGGCCAAAGGAACAGAAGATAAGAGATGGCAATAAAAACTTGTGGGGGAAACACACAGCCTCATGAGCCTAAAACACAATTTTGATGAGTTGGTGGCACTATACAAGGATCTACAAAAAGAAAATGAAAAAATCTGAGATGCCTCAGAGCAACTAGTAGTAGTAGAAGAAGAGAGAAGTTGACAACACCAAAATCATATAGCAAATATGGAACAAAGCCTAGCCTTGGATCTTGAAGAACAATAGCACTTGGAAAGAGAAATCAAAGAGCAGAAGAAGAGGCTAAGGGCATTAGCCTACAAGCACAATAAAATCTTGGAAGAAATGAAGAAAAAAGCAGAGGACTAGGTGAACAAGAACGAAGAAAAAGTGAGCGCCTTAGCGTGCCGACTAGCCCTTGCAGAAGGTGACAAGATGCTAGCAGAGAGCAGGGCAGAGGGGCAGAGGCCACATAGGTGACTTTCGAAGCCCAACAATGCTACTTTATCCGCACTCTCTTGGATGCCACAAAATTTGAGGAAGCGGAGGCCAATCAATCCTTAAGGAAAAAGTTGGTGATGATCACCGCAGGGCCCTATGGCATGGGCTACACATCCAAACACAAATTGCTGAGCCCATAGAAGTAGAGTCACTAGAGAATAAGGAAGAAGAGAGGCAAAGGTCTCGACTGAAGATGCAGGGCCAAGTTTTGAAAGGGCGTAGCAAGCCGCAGCTCCTTAGTGGGAGGTTTTACAACCAGGATGCCGCCCCCATCCCTCTTTTAGACCACAAATGTCGGTAAAGATATCTGTGCAACAACTAGATCAATGTGTGACAAAAAAAAAAGAGCAATTAGCTTCACATGTCATAGTCACTACACCTAGGGGTTCTCAAGTTAGGTGCGTTTGGTGGCTTCAGTTGGCCGACTTTGTCTCTAACCCCCTAGCCCATTTTGATGCCCCACTTCATGCTTAGGGCTCCTCAAGAGTAGGACTTCCAGGCCTCTCTTCCAAAGCTATGCACCGCATCTCTAACGATGCATGATATGGGTCCTCAAGTGTGGGACAACACCCAAGCATGACCCAAATCCCAGTTACACTGGCATGAGCACCATGCACCACACAGTAAGGTAGACACACCCCCAGGTAGTGCACCTTCTATTCTTCTCAGGCAAAAACCAATGTTGCAATCCACTAACTTTGGAGGCACCATCATCCATGCAATACACTCTCGGGCCCCACCACTTCAACCGGTTGATCAATTTCTTCCAAAGACTAATCCCCATGCAACCACATTGTCATCAACTTACATTACTGTCGTTACATATGTTACCATGCAGCCAACACCAAGCAAAGAGAGACCAAGGAAGCCCCAGTCAAAAAGTGAATGAAGAAGCTCATTAGAAACAGTGCAGGGGATGGCAACCTCAGAAACAACATGGGGGAGCTTTGACTACTTTGGTGAGGTCCTCTCAAGGATGAGGGAGGTCCTGTCAAGGATGAATGATGCTCTCTCCAAGATGGAGGAAATAACTGAATATTCTAGTAAGGCTCTCTCAAGGGTGAGGGAGCACCTCCCAAGGCTCTCGTAAGGAAAGTGCGAGGTGCAAAGTAATTTATTTTATATGAAAGTGCTGGGTTTCCTCTTGTGCAAGTGGTAAAGTCAATACATACATAAGTGAAAAAATAAAGCAACTTGAAGGGAACAGAGATAAGCCATGTTAGGCTCATGTCATCAGAGCCTCGGGGAGGGTGAGAGGGGGATTTGTCCAATACCATCATCAATTTCAAGGATAGGTTTGCCCACCTGCCAACCTCCCAGAGGGATATGTCCAACACCATCATAAATTTTAAAGGACAGATCCCCCTATCGTCTCAGCGTCAGTAAGGATAGATCCCCCTACTGTCTTAGCATAAGAAAAAGTGGAAAAAGTGAAAAAGCGCAAGTCGGGACCTAAAAGAGGTGGCATAGAAGGAAATTTGACACAACGGAAGAAGCAGAAAGGGAAACGACCAAAAGTGCAAGGGCAGTCTCAAAATCTAAGGCAAAGGCAAAAGCGCACGTTTAAATGCGAGACACCCCTAAAATTTTTTGTAAAAGAGCCCCAGGATCCCTCCTGTCAAACTGTAAAGGTAGATGGGTGGTAGGAAGGAAGCTAGGAAGATAGGAGGACAATGGGAAAAAGGACCAGCCATGTGAAAAATGGGATAAGGGGATGAACACCCAAAAGGGATTTAGAGTTTTGTATATAAAGTTAAAAAGTGAATGAGGAGCTCATTCTTTGGTGTCTGGCAAAGTGGACTCATCTTCTTCTCTCCTTCTTGATTTCTTGTGTGTGCTTGAGAGAGGGAGTGTGAGAGTGTGAGGGAGTAAGTGTGTGAGGGTGAGGGATCAAGGAGAAGAAGCTCTCCATCATCTCCTCTCTTCTTCTCTTCTCTTCTCTTATCTTGTCTCGTGCGTGGCTATGGAGGATAGAGCTTGAAGGTGAAGGCTTGAGGTTGCTTGAGCTCGCATCACGAATCGTGGAGCTATTGGTGTGATTGAGGGAGGAGGCTATTCATTTGGGCATCAAGGTAAGCTCACTACACCTTGGTAGGATCGAAGGTGCATTGGCTAAGTGAGAGATAGCCATAGGTGTTCGCTTGAAATGCTTGAACAATAAGCAGTCCATGGGTCTTGGCAATTGAGTGTGAGCTCATCACTACACCAATGGATCTAGAAGCCATTATGGACCTCTAACAAGGTACATTCCTTGCCTTGAGGATGAACAAGACTAGATGCATGTATTGGCAACCATTGATCTCTCATTCTCAGAGGATGAAGGTGACTCCAGGCGTGATTCCAGGCAAGCCATAGACTTAGCTATCTTATCCTTGCACCACACTACTATTTGAAGTAGAGTTAGCTTCAGAGTTGTGAGAACTAGGGGAGATAGCCTCTTCTAGTGAAGGTGATGAGTATAATTTTGAGTCAAAGGCAAGCTCTGATAGTGACCTAGAAATGCCTTGACCACACTTGGGGCCCGATGCACCAAGGGGGACCTTCCAGTCCATCTAGGGTGTAGAAGGCTAAAGGAGGAGAAAAAGAAACAGTCAAAGTCATCAGAAGAAGCTAAATAGCAGAAGAAACCCTAGGACTTGCCTAAGGATTTCACAAAGTACAAAAAGGGTGATATAATAGTGGTGTTGGTGGGAGCCAAATGGGAAGGGCAAGCAAGTGAACCCATCAAAGGACCATCCAAGGTTAAGGAGGTCAACTTGGCGAGAGGGGAGGACAAGCCTTGACCCATGTACACAGTGGATGACCTAACCAAGAAGGAAGAACATGATCTTATAAATCTTCCAAGGGAGTTTACTGATGTGTTTGCATGGTCTTTAAATGAACTAAAGGGAATAGATCTAAGTATCATGACTCACAACAATCCCATGACCCACGAAACAATACCAGTCAAGAAATGACCATATGCAATGAATCCTAAACATACACATGCCATAAAGGAGGAGACTAATAAGTTATTGAAGGCATGATTCATTTACAAGATAGAGCACATAGAGTGGGTGTCATGCATAATCATAGTCATGAAAAAGAATGGGAAGGTTTGAGTGTGCGTGACCTATAAGAAGGTCAATGAAACCACCAAGAGAGACAATTATCCACTACCATCTCGGATAAGTTACTCATGAATATATGTGTGCATCATGTGGGTTCAAAATAAGGTGTTTTTTAAATACCATTTTATACATGTTTTACATATAGAAGGGTGTAATATAAAGGGGTTATTTACAGATTGAATAGAAAAGGATAATGTTTTATTCAAGAAAAATTCATAGATAAGGATATTTATAAATAGGCCTTGAACGTACGTGATGTAGAAGATATACATATAGTAACTTCCCCGAGACTACCATACATGGAGCACATGCTAGAGAGAGTGGTAGGAAAGAGAGCCTACAACTTTCTGGATGGCTTCTCAAGCTATAACCAAGTGCAAGCCCATTTGAATCATAGGCACAAGACGGCATTCACCACTGAATGGGGGGTGTTTGCCTACATAGGCATGCCATTTAGACTAACTAATGCTCTTGCTACCTTCGAGCATCTCATGTGTGCCATCTTCATCAAGAATATGCTTAGGAAATGATTGGAAGTCTTTGTTGATGACCTATGCATCTACACAAATTTAGAAGAGCAATTGGACAAGCTGTGAATAGTCTTTGAATGGTGTTGGCAATACGATCTCTCATTGAACCCATTAAATTGCTTGTTTTGGGTGAAGCATGGTTGCATGTTAGTGCAAGTTGTGTCGAGGAATGGGATAACCATAGACTCCTCTAAAGTCAAGGTGATTATGGACCTTCCCCCTCCTCTAACCAACTTCAAGGGAGTTCAATGTTTCTTAGGCCACATAAGATACTATCAGTGGTTTGTATTGAACTATGCATTGATTGCTAGATCCTTGTACAAGCTATTGATAGTATTCAAGTGGACCAAAAAATATCAACAAGCCTATGAAAGGCCTAAACATGCTCTAACTTTAGCTCCTATCTTAGGAGCCCTAGATTGGTCTAGTATCTTTCACGTGTACATTGATGCATCGAAATTTGGCATGCTAGCAATGTTGTAGCAACCTAGAGAACATAACCAGAAGGTCCTGATTTGAACAATAACAACAAGAAGAGGAATAAGTGCAAGAACCAAGCCTCGCTCTGCAGCCACAAGTATAACCAAAAGAGAAAGGGGAGGAAGTTGGGCCACTTGAATAAATGGTGGAAATGAGGCACAAATGTAGAGAACATGTGGAACTCGCTTGTAAGAAGCTCCAAGCCAAGACATTGCAAGTTCCATAGGTGGCCATTTCTCAAAGAAAGGAGTGGAACCCTGTCAACAATTGGGGCGGCCAAGAACTTGTAGTGTGGGAGTAGTGGGAAAATCCTAGCCACCCTTTCATATTCTCTTTCATCTTCTCTCATACATTGGATAGAGTATTATCTCCTAGGTAGTGGAGGATGTCATTAAGCTTTCAACAAGGCTAGGAAGGAGATAGCTTGGAGGAATGGATGAGACACCTCACGAGGTTGCAATAGGAACATATAGATTACTGGGAAGATAAGGTGGTGGAGGCACCCTGGAGGGTGGAGGGATATGATGCATAACCTAGGTATAGCACATGAATATCTGGGACTCTAGCTTAGAGACCTAGATCACTTTTTGCACATCACTCTATCGCATGAATGGGATGATCCTATCTACATGCCCTACCCGAAGGATTGGAGTTGACTTCAACCGGGAGGTGCATGGCAGACAACTTCCCTCTAATCTACAATGTAAATGCCTCAACTCTTGAAGAAAGCTTGATCTTCACCGAAAGGGATCTTTACTCATCTATAGCACGTTTCGTCAAAGACTTCTCCTCATGCCTCGACCTTGCCTTCATCACCACATGTAACTACATGTGCCTATTTTGAATATTATCAAAACAAAAATCTACTATAGAGGAAGAGTGATTGTCAGCTCTCTTTTTTGATATCAATACTGGAATAGATAGTTGTGCAATGGTGTACTTCATGATGAGAGCCACCCTCTTGCTAACATTTTGTATGAATTTCTTAGAAGATATGAGTGTCAGTAGATTCACTAGGTATAACCACATGTTCTTATCATCTACTCTGCTCAATGTGAGAGCTAACTAGAAGGGGTATCTGTAGAGTAGGACATTTCTAAGCATACGCCATGCAAGGTGGTCCCTGCTTATCAATGAGATGCTTCTTAATGTGCTCCCTTTAAAAAAGTAGAAAAAGAAAAGAAAAGAAAAGAGAAAAAAGAAAAAGGATAAGAAGGAAAGAAGTGAAAAGAAAAGAAACACAACAATGAAATTATCCCATGTGTTCTCTACAAGTGTCACAAGAACTGCACCTAGGGACCACTCTAGCTCCTTTCCCTACTTCACATACTTAGGCCACATCAAGTGTAGGACACACCTAGGGAGCTCGCACTCACACCTACGTTTGGACCTCTCTCCCTAAGTCACACCCATAGCACCTCCCCTTGTACATGAACTAGATCCTCAAGTTTGGGACAACACCATGGGCTTGCTTGATCCAACTCCAGTTCCAATTGCATGGACATCATGCATTGCACGGTGAGGTAAAGATACCCCCATGTAGTCCACTTCCTTTTCTTTTTCTGTACATTTGACAATCTGTGATTAACCACCAACATTGGAGACCCCCATAACCCACTCAATCTATCCTCAACTTTTGCAACCTCTCATCATTTTGTTATGCTTCTTTTCCATGACCAATCTCCCCAAAGTTCCATCATCGACCCTCATGAAAAACCATTAACCACTTGAGTCCTCACCAACAAGTGCCATGGGACTGGCACTTAGCTAGGAGGGGGTAATGTTGACTCCAGTGCAAATAAAGTTAAAAGAAAGAAAAAGAAAATAAAAAGATATAGGACAAAGTGAAAAAAGGCATCCCAATGGGAAAACAAAGGAAAAGGGCCAAAAATGCAAGAAATAAACTGAAAAGTCCAAGGCAAGTGCAAAAGGAGAAAGACACAGTTTAAATATAAAAGCACACCCTAAATCCTTGTAAAAGAGCACTAGAGGCTCCCTCTTGTGCAAATTGTAAACATAAATGGGCATGGGTGAAGGAAAAATATAAATAGGAAGGAAATAGGGAAGGAGAACCTAGGCTAAAATGGTCGGTCATGTAAAAAAGGGATGGGTGCCCAAAGAGGAGAAGGGTATGTATAAAAAGGTAAAAAGTGAATGAAGAAGCTCATTCTTGTGTGTGGCCAAAACTAGCTCTCTTCTTCTTCTTCTTCTTCTTCTTCTTGCTCTTGCTTGTGCTTGTGCTTGTGCTTGAGAGAGGGAGTGTGAGGGAGTGAGACAATGAGTGTGTGAGAGTGAGGGACCATGGTGGAGAAGCTCTCCATCTTCTCCTCTCTTCTTCTTCTCTTCTTTTCTCTTCTCTCATCTCATGCATGGCAGTGGAGCTTGCAGCTTGGAGCTTGAGGATCGAGCTTACTTGTGCTTGCACGTTGGATCATGGAGCTACTAGAGAGCTTGAGGGAGGAGGAAACTTTATCGAGCATGATGGTAAGTGAAATTGGCTTGAAACTATTGAAATAATAAGCGGTCCATGGGTCTTGGTGATTGAGCGAGAAGCTCCCACAAACCCCTTATTTTGAACTCATGTGATATATACATATATTCATGAGTGACCCGCCCTCCTGGCACCCCTGAGTGCACACCAAACCTTCCTAGTTCCTCTCATAATCAATATTCTCTCTATTGGGAAGGGAGGATCATAGGGTAGTAAGAGAATATAGGAGTTACTATGGTTACACTTGTGGAACACACTTACACACCATGCATCCATAGTCACATAGTGTTTCCATAGACACACACCACATATGCACAAACCCCTCATGTGTACATGCACTATGCATGTATAGACAACCATATTATATAGCTAAAATTACGCATATGCATATAAAGATCCCTCCTTCATCTCCACAATTAACATCCTTTCTACTGGGAAGGGGGGATCCTAGAGAAGTGTGAGAAGTAAAAGGCGTCTTTGTGAGGCACATGTGTGCATCCATTAATGCATACCATAACATCCACCTTGTTATATCTAACCTCACACCTAGCACACTCCACTCTCCTTAAGACACATCCTCACTTAGAGCATCCCGTCCATCACCGACCTTAGCACACATTGCAAACACACAGAGTGTAGCTGCATCTCTTCCATATGCAAGTACATCACAATGCATCAGCACCACTTCACATGTAGAACCTAATCACCTAGTGCATTGGGGTACTAAAGGATTCATCTAGTTTTACCCTATGCAATAGTACATAACACACATGCATAAACACCTCGTACATTAGCCATGCACACACCCAGGTATACCGCACATTAGTGCATGTAGGCTAGGCACAAATCCAAATATACTAATAACTAGGTATATTTTAGAGTACTATTGTACAGGTTCATGGAAAACATCATACCCCTTGAACCTTAATTAGTGCACACCTTCCTTAGAACAGATTATGCAATCACCACACTTGCATTCACTCATAGCACACCTAGTTGCCCCATGCAATCAAGTGTGTGCATGTGATAAGTGCATTTAACTTGTACTACTCCAATACATGCGTATTAGTACATCACCTCCATATCCTAGCATGCACCCCCTTGCATCATAAGTGCACAAGACTTGTAGCTACACTATTGTAAACATAGTCTTGCACTTAGACACTCAAATTTAACTATTATATCAATTCTGCCATGTATGTATCTGTGTGCAATTGAAGCTCAAATGCACTTGCAACTACATTTTCATGTGCTTTTACAATTGCATTCAGTTCATGTTGCACATATAGTACTTTGCACATCAATGCAGGTACACCCACACACTTAAAAGCACTAGTGCATCTTTAATGCACATAGTACATTTATATGCCATTGGTGCACTACACACCTCAGGAATCCACATTGCCACCCATTAGTCCGGGACCCACATTGTTGCACACTTGTTCTAGATGCCTAATTGCACTAGTATGCTATACTAATGGTGCACATGTGCACTAGAATAGTAGACTAGTTCATTGCACACATGCACACACGTCATCACTAGTGCATCCTTTCACCCACTTGCACACAAAGAATAGTGCACATCCATGGTGCACTGGTCCACCTAACCATCATGACTCACTTATATAGCTACATATTCTTACACACATAGGGGACCCCCTAGGGCACCACCCTCATACTTATACACATAGTCTCAATTGCACACACATCCACGCAACACATGAGCATAAGTACACACAAAACACCCCTTTGCACACCTACCTCACCTGTACCCACACCTTGTGTCCACAAAAACCACACATAATGCAGTTGCATACACACTGGGTATCCATAAAGACACATAATCCTTGCATCACACATTGCACATTTGTCCATACACGTACATGACTCATTCATCTTGCATAGTAAAGCACGAAAACCACTATTGCATACACATGCATACATCTATACCTTACATATCATTGTATAAGGGTGTTTATTTCACTTGCTTTGTGTTCTTTTCTTTTCTTAAATCACAAAAAAAAAATCTAATTACGAAAAAATACAAAAACAAACATCAACCACAAAAAAGACTCAACCAATGCACATAATAAGAGACCAAAACAAGAACACCTCATGGCTTACAGTGCAAATAAAAGAAACTTACTCTAGGGATAGGATGTAAAAAGATCCTAAAACACTATATTAGGGAATTTGGGAATTCTTATATAGTTTGGGAATTTCCAATATAGTTAATATTTGGTCACATGATCAAATCTTGTCCCCTTACTTGAAAGAGGAGTCTACCCTAATTACTATACATGTTATCTTTCCAAGTGCCACTTTCAAGCATGGGTTAACATTTAGCCACATGGCCAACTATTTACCCCTTATTTCAAAGTGGGACTTGGGAGATTCCCTAATTCTCTAATATGGTATTCTAAGAACTATCAGTCGAGGACCAAAACCTAGAGCATAGCCTACAAAGAAAGTGCTTGTGCTTACAAAAGGACGTGAGCTTCAATCTATGATCATTAGTAGAGATGCTATTCCTAATTAAACACATGACCTTCAGAATACACCTCTTAGGGACCTTATCAATAAATTGATTCACTTAGTCAAACAAGAGACAATGGAGACCTTAGCTAGCAATATGGATAGACCTTGAAATCCAAGTGGCAACTTGAATGATTTCCATACCATAGTCGATAACCTTCAGCATGTTACAATCTTTGACATCAGAAATATGGATCCAAATACCATAGAATGTAAACTTGTCAAATTGCAAGCATAAGGAACTATTATACCATCAATCAACTAGTTGTGATATCAATAATGATACCAGACAACATCTTTACAAATATGCCAATGGAAATGGATAGTATCCAATGGATGCTACACAATACTAGAGCTATAAGATCATCACAAGACTCCCTCTCTGATCTTATGAAAAAGAATTTTTTTGACCACACAAATTTGCTATAAGTAGGAACCCATATTGCACAATCTATTTTGGTAGAATGGGAAACATGCCAAAAAATCAAGCCCAAGAAAAAGTTTCCTAAATAGAAAAATAGTTAGTAGGTGATGATGCCTATAGGTTTATATAATAGTTGAAGTAATTTTGTGTGGCAAACAATCTTCTCAATGACACCAAGCAAGCACAACCATTCAAACTTTGCTTAGGTGAAAAAGGGCAAACATGGTTTACATGGTGGATGCCACTAGAGAAGGCATCTTTTCTATTATTAAAATTTTTTAAAATCAAATGATTTGCTAAAGTTGTCTATGAGGATAACCTCATCTTGCAAGTCATGAACATAGGACAACTAGAAGGACAAAGAATAAGAGACTATGTCTCTAAGGTCTAAAGTATCTTCAAATGCATCCCTCTCATAGAAAGACCCATAGTCAAAGCTATCACCAAGGCCTTCATCAAAGGAATTTGTAATGAAAGGATATATGATACCTTAGCTGGGAACTCTGAGCTAAGAGCTCCATATCACAATTGACTCAAAGGACCTTCACTTATGGATGACCTCATATCATATCTTTGAGAGTTACTTGTCTGATTGGCTGACTTGGATGCTTTCGTCATTGACTCGGTGTACAATCTTGACTTTTATGACTAGTGGATTATGGACCCTTCTCCCATCCTCCAAAAATAAACCACTTCTTCAACTGTACATAATAATAAAATGACTTTTGTGACTAGTGGATTATGGACCCTTCTCCCATCCTCCAAAAATAAACCACTTCTTCAATTGTACATAATAATAAAACTACCTTATAAACACACACTGTGACCTTCTCTTCCTAGCTGAGAAGCTTGCTTTTATTTTTTAGAAGGGTGAAGGAAACCAAAGATACTAAGATCTCAAAATCTTTGCAACCTCCATATATCAAGTTATCGACCAACCAAAGCAACTTGCCAAACCAACAACTAGGACTTCTAACCAAGTAACACTTTGTTGTAATGATGGTAAGATAGTGCATAGGAATTATGGAATTCTTCATGCAATGGTATCCATGTATTAATATAATTAAGAAGTGGAAATTTTGAAGAACTTTGAATAGGAAGTGATCTCTCAATAATTTTTGAAGAACTCATGTGAACTTTGACCTTACAAGAGGTGGAAAGATCACCAATAGGGAATAAGCCCGTCCTTGTCAAAGGCACCCTTAATGAGGATAAGACTATCTTCACTATCCACCAATGCACTAATTTTGGAATAGTTGTAAACATGTGTAAAATGGGCTACATCCGGTTTTGAACCACAAGTAGCTTCAAGAAACAGGTGAATCGTTACTAGTTACTCTAAGAAGTAATATCAAAATGTAAAGTAGGAACTTACCTCAAAGCAACGGTTAGCCACCCCCCATCCATTTCTTGACCTTTGAAGCTGCTATATTCTACTCTTACCCATAAAGAAATGTTGTTCAATTAATGCTCAATATCCAAAGAGACAAACAATGGTGACCCAAGAATCCATAATTGAGTCCACTCTAAAGATGGTAGAAAAAACATTGTGGATAGAAGTGAAGACATATAGGTATATAAAAGATTAGGAAAATTGATGGAAGTGCCTCAATAATGGAAAGATCCTATTCTTATCCAAAAGGAAGTGATGCCATTTAGTGTACAAGATGAGGAGTTAAGGGTCACCTCACAAGTGTTTCATCATTCATTCATCTATAATAAGCACATCATTGGCTAGACTAGAACACCAAAGTGGCTTATGGAGGACATCTAACATAGGGAACCTAATGAAGCAAGATTTGAATGCAATATGGATTGATTGCATCACATAATCCTTGACCAAGGCCCACAAGGTTTGCTCAAGGGAGACAATTAGCAACTTGAAACACATGGAAGCTAAGAATACTATCATTAATTATGGTAGTACTCTATCCCATCTATAGTCACTCACATGGGCATATTCACAAGATTCAACATTTTCCATCTCTCACCTGAGCCTACAAGAGTTAGAAAAAGAACAACAATAAAAGGAATCAAGAGGATAGAGATAGCAACAACCAAGACAAAGGGAAGAGAATGAGGAGAAAAAAGATAAAATTTTGCTAGGAAAATCCCTTAAGAAATCCAAAGATGAGTATGACAAAAGGAACAAGAAAAACAAGCTAAAATAAGAAGGGATCAAGAAGAGTATCATCAAGTTATAAGGCACTCCTTTGAAGAGTTATTACACAAGAAATTGCGTGAAATCTTGATAGAAAAAGGAGAGGAAAACTCCAAAAAATGAAAGGAGAAGGTAGTAGATATTCCACCAACTAACCCAACTCTCTTTTTTAACCTATAAATACAAATGGAGAACTAGACAAGGCAATTGCAATAGTTGCACGTGTAGATAGCAGAGCTAGTTAAGGCTAGACCTACGATCAAAATCATCACTACAACACATCAAGAAAAGTAGTAGCAAGCCTAGAGTACTCAGAATCAATCCAAGAAACAAGGCATAGATGGTAGTCTCTGGATGCACTAGAAAAAATATGTAAAGGAGAGCAAGGAAGTAGTACGTAAAGCAAAGTAGGAGGCCCAAGGAAAAATAGAGGAGACTTAAGAAAACTATAAAATTCTCCTCATTTAGATGGAGAAACAAAAGTTATAATTCCAAAAGTAGCTACAAGAGAAGGAGAATACCTTGTAGGAGAAAAGAGAAGGGCTCATTAACAAAGAGTAATTATTAAGGGAAGAATTCCAGAAATAGCTTACATGAGAAGGAGGACTCCTTACAAGAATGGGTTGAGAAACTCAACTAAAAGGATGCAACCCCAAAGGATGCAACCCTAAAGGAGGAGCTACTGAAGTAATTGTAGGAAAAACAAGGTTATCCTACATACACATGGAATGGAGATTTAGGAAAGTAAGATGAAATTGAAGGAAAACTTGGTAGAAATAAACAAGATGAGAAACCAAATGGATGATATGAACCACTAACTCATAATATTTCAAGTTGAGCTCTCTTAGGAGAAGGAAAAGGTACAACTTCGAGAACAAGAGCATGAGCATCACTTGTAGGAGCACGAACAATGAAAGGTCACCTATGAGGCATTACAAAGGACAATGACCACCAAGCTAGCCCAAGAAACATTATTAGTACAAGGGGAAGTGCAAAGATTAGAAGAATCAGCATTGATGAAGCTATCCACTAACTAGGAGCTACTTTATATGGGAAATTCCAAAGCAATGCCAAATTCGATGCTTATACATTTATCCTCACTAAGTAGTAGGAGATCTACAGGGAAGTAGCACTCAAAGCTTGTACGCTACAAATTGATGATCTTAATAATATCAAGGCTTGGAATAGACACAACCATATTGGAAGACATGAATAGGTCAAGGAGGTCAACCTTATGACTATAGGACCAAATAGACAAGGCCTCATATATCACCTACATCAAAATGGGTAGTGGGCCAAGAGCTACATGCTTTTGGACTCTTGCAAGCTGAGCCTTCCCCATTAAGATCTCCTCTTTTGCTACAATCACTTGACATCATGACACCACTTATTGATCTACATGATCTATTGGACTTTGACCTTGGAGAGTCAGTAGCCAATTGAAGAAACTAGTAGGAGATCTACAAGGAAGCAACAATCGGATCATGTACTCTACAAACTAATGATCCTTAGGCAATCAACAATCGGATCATGTACTCTACAAACTAGTGATCCTTAGGCAATCAAGGCCCAACTTGCAATATCCACAAGCATGCTAGAAGACATGGAACAAGTCAAGGAGGTCAAACTTATGACTATAGAATCAACTAGACAAGACCTCATATATCACTCTTGTAAGCAAAGCCTTCCCTACTAAGATCTCCCCTTTCCCTAGAGTCACCCACCATCATGACACCACCTATGGATCTACCCGATCTGTTGGACTTTGACCTTGGAGAGTCAATGGAGTAGCCAACTGAAAAAACTCGTGAGCAGAAGAAGTGACTATAATGCCAAGATTGAGGAGCTAAAGGTGCAAACATAGAAGGTAATGGATTTTCCCTACCACTAGAGCTTCTAGTAGAAGAAGAGGAAGGAAACCCCAAGGAGGTGGTATAGAAATTTTAGATTGAAGGGGAGCTACAAGCTCTACCCCGAGACCTACGGACCACTTATTGCTCAAGTGTTTTGAACCGAGTGGCCATGGCTACCTCTCACATAGCCGACGCGCAATGCCTACCTTACAGGTGTAGTGAGCTTACCTTGATGCTCAATCGAGTACCCTCCTCTTTCTTGCACATTGGTAGCTCCACGATCCTTGAGGCAAGCTCAAGCAACCTCAATCCCTCTCCCATGAGCTTCATCCTCCATAGCCACGCGTGAGACAAGAGAAGAGAAGAGAGGAGGGGAAGATGAAGAGAGAAGATGGAGAGCTTCTTCTCCAAGATCCCTCACTCTCACACAATCACTCCCTCACTCCCTCACACTCTCTCAATCCCTCTCTCAAGCACAAGCAAGAAGGCAAGAAATAAGAGAAGAAGAAGAAGAAGCTTTGGCCACACACAAGAATGATCTTCTCATTCACTTTTTGAACTTTATATACATGCCCTACTTTTCATGGGCGGTCATCCATTTTTTTACATGGCCGGCCATTAGCCTCGGCCCATTTCTCATTTCCCACCGTTCTAATCTATCCTATTCCCAAATAATGCATACAATTTGCACAGGAGTGAGCCTAGCGCTCTTTTACAAGGATTCGGGAGCGCTTTTACACTTCATGGTGCACTTTTTACTCTTTTACTTTCCTTGGGCGACTCTAAGACTTCCTGAGGGTCGTGCCCGTGCTTTTAATTTTTTCAGGGTCTAGTTACCGGTTAAGGTGCCTTTTTCTTCCTTTTGTCCTGTGCCTTTTGCTATTTCCTTTTTTCCATTTCCCGCTCCTCTGTGCTGCGGTAAACATTAGGTAAACATTACCCCCTCCTAGCCAAGTGCTAGTCCCATGGCACTGTGGTGGGAAGTAGTGGGATAGATGATGCTGTTGCTAGGTGGAACTGGTGGGTAGATGACACTGATGCTTGTGAATGAGAGGTGATGGAGTTTGATGACGATGACCAGGAGAGATTCCAGCGTGCTTTAGACTTCATGAAAATGCTTAGGATTTCGCACACAGTTGTGGCTCCCATTCTGCGATGGCGAATAGAGGTTCCAATTGGCTGGTGGAAAATAGGTAGCCGATTATCCTTTGGTCAACAGAAACACTTGATCAATAAGCAATCCCTTAGGAGAATGGTGTTGGAGGGATTTATCCTAAAGAAACCCCCCTGAACTCTGTCTTGACAAAGGTTTGCTTTGTCTTCGCATGGAAGATCTTTGTCTTTGTTTTGAAGATCTTGTTATCCTGAGGATCCTTGTCTTCGATTTGAAGATCTTCAGCTTTGATTTCAAGATCTTCAGGTTTGATTTCAAGATCTTCAGGTTTGATGTCAAGATCTTCAGTGCTGAGCTGAAGATCTTGAACCTTGCATTGAAAATCTTTAGGCTTGTGGAATCAATAAGCGATCTGTAGATCTTGAGGCGGTAGGCATGCATCTTTGGAAGATGAGGTTCCAAAATCTAAGCCAATGGCAGATCCATCACTGGGTTTTCCTTCTGCTTGATTTGGTTCGGTCATGGCAGCCATCAGTAGGCGGATGATTGGCAACATGAAATGTGTTGAGCCATTTAAACCTTCGCAGCAAAGCTCCTGAAGTTGCAGTAATGGATTCATGTCCGACTCATGGAAAAATTCCTTGTCATTGGAGGATGTAGTGGATGATCTTCTTCAGCCAAAAAGCCAGTTCTTGAAGCCCTCCTAGACTCTCTTTGAGCCCTCTTGATTTCAGCTCGTTCTTCTTTGCTTAATTCCTCTTTCCTTTCCTTCTGTCTCCTGTCCCCTTTCTTTTGTCCTTCTGGTTTGCTTGCTTATGTAGGCGGCACCTCCTATTCTCCCTTGTCACTTATCGTTCTTTCACTTGATTCTTCTCCTTCATGGTGAGGTGGGCTTTGATGCGGTGGGCTTTGATGCGGTGGACTCCTGCTGCGATGCTTTCTAACAACGGGACCCTGATCCTGTTCATCAATGCGTTGTACCTTTGGCCCGAGAAGAGTGTGTGGATCATCTTCACTTCACCTTCACTGCTGGATCCGGGATGTCAGCCAAGCTGATTCCATCCACTGTGTGCACCTCTTCTATCTTTACCCCTAGCATGGCGTAAACATCCCTTCTCGACCGTCTCTCTTTCTTGGGTACGAGCCCCAAGGCCTTCTCTACGATTGCCGCATTGAGAGGCACTTCAACTCTTCTTTCCTACTCCCCTGTCCTCACTGTGACAGTTTCATAGTTCTTGCCCTTGTCAAAGTTCCTCAGAAATTCAGCATACATGCCGTAATCCACGGCCTGCCCCACCTTTTCCACATACTTGTGGAGGTGGCATCTGTCCACCAATTCTTTGACTGCAGGTTCCTCCAAGATGGCCTCATCCAGGTTCAGCGTGTGCTTGAAGATGAATTGACTGAATCCTCGTATCTCGACGCTGATGCCGAAACTTGGTCATCTCTTCTTCAGAAAATGGGAGTTTGCCCCCTTTGTCTTGTCTTGCCATGGTGGTCACCTGTCAACACACCATGCCAACATTAATGCTTAAAAATCGGCTTATTTCTAATAAAACTCAATTTTGAGAGAAAAATATATGTGTCAAAAATTGGTATACTTGCTTAGAGGCTTGAATTTAAGAGACAGGCTCACAGCAACAATTGCTATTGTTTTCTCTTTGCAGTATCTTCCATTGAAACTCAATTAATCATAACATTTTTCTAGATAGCATGACTCTCATTTTGCTGACTCTCATTTTTCTCTGCTCTTGCTCACATTGCTCCCCCCCTTCTTGCATCTTTCAAGGAATCCTTCCTAGGATTAGCACAGGAAGTACGAGGCAAATGCTATTTTTTGTGGATTGACTTACTTAGCCAATAACCAATCATAGAAGCTTGGATTGTATTCGAGTTGGGCATGAAAATCAAGAGCAGATGGTTGGATGAGACTTGGGAGATGTAGGTCAAGACATCGTGAAAGAGATCTCCAGTATTAAGGCGGCTTGCAACATGTAATTCCTCTTCCATAAGGAATTGGTCAATGTAAGGGTGAGCGAGTACATGGTCGTCTAAATGCTGGTTGTGGGTGATGGCCAAAACCCTAAACGAGATAGGTGCACATAAGTAGGGTCATATTCGATGGTTTTAACTGTCCTGCGTTGCTCAGCATTGGTCATTATCCGGTAACCTTTTTTCTCCCATTGGATTCTCAGAGCAAACCACTGCTGCAAGAACGTGGAAGGCGAGCTTGCCATCTGCGTGAGCTCTTACAACTCGTGCTCAGGAACAGAACGAGGAGGCTTACGATATGAAGTGATTAGTCTTTTGAGGGCAGCTTGCTCCTTTGAGATTTCATCGTTTGCTATCAGTTCAGCAGCAATTTTGGGGAATTTACAAGTCATAAGTTCATATTCTTCCCAAGTGCACGGTAATGCACGAACATCCGAAGCAAGTGTTTTGTCAAGAAGACCTAGGTCTAGCCTCTCATAACTTCTAGCGAATGTAGTGAAAGTTTTGTCCAACATCTTGATGCAGGTTACTAAGTCATCCCCAGAAGTCACGGCGAGGTCTTTACCCAAGGAAAGGAAAGGTCGTACCACGTAGGAAGGTTTAAGACCTGCTGGTGGGAATGGTGCAAATGGACTGGATAGTGGTGACTCCATCATTGGTGTCACAGGTGTGGCTTTGCACTCCGAAGCACTTTGAGGTGCTGTAGGAAGCTCTGGGGGCATGGGAGTTGTGCTGGGTTCTGAGTGAGCAGTCATGGGGGTATTTAAGTTCTCTGGATTAGGTAAGTCTAAGCTTGTGGCATTTGCTTTGGTCGATAGATGAGCTGGGGCTTACTAGCCACAGCGGGAAATGGTTTGCTGACTATGCCCTGGGCACCATGTGTGCAAGCCTCCCTCACTGGGGTGAGATTGCTTGTAGATGAGCTTTTAAACTTGCCATTTTTAGGCACCCAAATCCAGGGGTTGCCCTTGTAGTATCCTTGTGCTCGCAAGAGATCTTTGGGGATCCATCGTGGCGTGGTTGTGTGTCTACGTCGATAGCATCTAGACTGCCTCTTAGGCCATGATGGCTGATTATTTTGGCGTTTAAAATCACATTTGGGTGGTCTACCCGGATGTGGTCTTTGCCGTTTTGGCATCCATATAAGCTTGGACTCCTTGGCCTTGTGAGCACTCTTGGTGGGTTTGGGCCTAGGGTTGAGAGCTTGGCATGAGGCATTAGTTTTCTTCTGTTTAGACTTGGGCTGAAGCGTGGTCATAGGGGTTTCTACCGGTGGCTTCGTAATGGTGGAGGAGTCAGGACAGCCCTTGCTGAAAGTCGTCACTATACGCACATTGCCTATAGCAAGATGAATGCGGTTTAGGTTGTAATCCACATTATAGTTTGTTTGCTTCTTGAAAGTACGACCTAATAGTGACATATTACTAGCTCCTTTAGTGTCAAGCAACACATGGAAGAAAGTTGGTAAACTTTCAGACTCGATAGAAATGACTACCTTGCACTTCCCTAGGAGTGAATAAGCATTACCCCCAAACGGGGTGAGTTTGGCATTAGTGGGCTGTAGTTTCGGTTGACCAATGCATGTCCAATGGTCATGCGTCAAGATGTTGTAGTTTCGGTTGACCAATACGTGTCCAATGGCATTAGTGGGCTGTAGTTTCGGTTGACCAATGCATGTCCAATGGTCATGCATCAAGATGTTGTAGTTGGCACCTTCATCAATCAAGGCATCGAAAGAATACGTCGCTCCTGCTGTGACTGTGATTCGTAGATACGTCGGTGCCACTGCTTCTTCGTCCTGATCTGTAAGGTCAGTTATAGTAGCCATGCAGACGTTCATTGGGGGTTCTAGCATGGGTGGCTCATGTAATGGATGGGAAGGAGGATAGTACTTCTTTATGCGGCTGCCATTAAAAAAGCCTATTCCTTCGCCTTCAAGTGTCTCTAACTCAACATTCCCTGTTCTACCAATCATGCGTACTCTGAAAGGCCCTAGCCCCCGAAACTTCATCTTCTGTTTATGTCCTTTTACAGAGTATAGCAGAACAAGGTCCCCTTGTTCAAAGTCTCGCTATTTGACATGCTTGTCAAACCACATCTTTCGTCGAGCCTTCTCACAAATCAAAGAGTGAGTGGCGAGGAGTCGGGGGTCTCCGTTAGGCACTCTAACTCCACTAAGCGATTGGTCCAAGCCTCTCTTCCCTCCCAATGCTCCTAGACTGCTATCCTTAAGCTAGGGATGAAGAATTCTAAGGGTAAAATGGCTTCAGTTCCGTACATCAACCTAAAAGGCATTTGTCCTACAGCCGGTTTATAAGCTGTGCGATAGGCCCACAAGGCCGCCATTAGCTTGTTGTCCCAGTCACTTCTTGAAGTAGACACTACCTTTGTAAGCACGTTGACTAAGATTTTATTCGTGGATTTGGCTTGGCCATTAGCCTAAGGGTAATAGGGAGAGGAATTTCGATGAATTATTAGGAAGGTAGAGAGCAGGTGGGAAATCACCTCATAATGAAGTGGGTTCCTTGGTCGCTTACAAGTTCGATTGGACAGCCAAACCGTGAAATGACCTACTCCCACAAGAACTTTGCAGTGGTTCTAGCATCATTCTTCCTTGTGGCTCGTGCCTCTGCCCACTTCGTTAGATAATTGATTGCCACTATAATGTAGCGAGCTTGGGAATATTATACCGCAGGACTGATAGGTCCAATAAAATCGATGCCCCATTTTTCAAAGGGTTGTTGGGCTATGACAGGGGTCAACTCCATCTTGTCTTTCCGCACAGGCACTTTGGTCCTTTGGCACTCATCGCAGTGCTTTACGAATTTAGCTGCATCGCGAAAAAGGGTGGGCCACCATAGTTGGGATTGTAGCACCTTTCGGGCTGTTGTGTCCCCACTAAAGTGTCCTCCAGCAATTCCACCATGTGCTTCTTTCAATGCATCGTGCATCTCGTGCTCACATACGCATCTACGCAATAAACTGTCTTGTCCCAACCTGTAGAGTTGTCCAACTATTAGGTGGCATGGTTGAATTTTCAGGATAAGTCTTCTCAGCCTGGCCTTCTCAATGGGTCTCTCAGGTAGTCTGCTCTCTAGCACTTGCACTATGTCATCGGCCTAGTACGACGTCAGATCAGCTTTAAAGAATTCTCTCTTGCTAGACAGGTTAAAGAGATGAGCATCCGGTAAATCGTCAGGTATGCCTTGTCCAGTGGCTTCTCCTGTGGGTATGCGGGACATGTGGTCAGCCATGTAATGCGGCTTTCCTTTGCATACAACCACAGAGAAGTCAAACTCCAGTAGAAGGAGTAACCATCTAGCTATGCGTCCCGTAGCGCAAGGCTTGTTCACAAGATATAGCAAGGCTTGATGGTCAACAAAGAAGACAAAGGGAGTGGCCAATAGGTAATGCCTAAATTTCTTTACCGCAAATACCATGGCCAACCCCTCCCTTTCAGTCGTGGAATAGTTCCTCTCGGTCTCTGTGAGCTGCCTGCTGGCAAAACTCACCGGGTAATCTAAGTTATGTTCACCAGGCTGGCATAGCACAGCTCCAATAGCGAACTTAGAGGCGTCTATGTGTACATGAAATGTTATGTTCCAATCTGGGGCTCATAAGATTGGTGCAGTAGTAAGAGCCTTTTTCAACTCCTCATATGCACGCTAGCATTCCTCAGTCCACTCAAACACTATCAATAGCTTGTACAATGGTCTAGCAATTAGTGTGTAATTTAGTACAAAGCATCGATAATATCCAGTGTGTCCTAAGAAGCATTGAACTCCCTTGTAGTTATCGGGTGGCAGTAAATCAACAATGACTCTGACTTTAGAAAAGTCAATGGCAATGCCGTTCCTTGACACTACATGCCCTAAGATGCATCTGTGTTTCACCCAGAACTGGCACTTTAAGGGGTTCAATGAGAGGTGGTACAACCTACACCTTTCAAAGACAACTCTCAATTTCTCTAAGTGTTTGGCCCAACTAGAGTGTACGCATAAGTCATCTACAAACACTTCCAGTTCGCGCCTAAGCATGTCCTTAAAGATAGTGCACATTAGGCGTTGAAAAGTTGCAGGTGCATTCATCAGCCCAAAAGGCATGACAATGTAGGCGAATATACCCCATTCCGTGGCAAAGGCAGTCTTGCACCTGTCGTCGGGGTGCACTTGCACTTGATTATAGCCCGAGAAACCATCCAAAAAATTGTAGGCTTCTTTACCTGCTACCCTCTCAAGCATGTGCTCTGTGTAAGGTAAAGGATAGTTATCCCTCTTTGTAGCAGCCTTCACTCTCTTGTAGTTCATGCACACTCGGATTTTTCCATTTTTCTTCATGACAATCACGATAGGTGATACCCAGTCCATGTGCTCGATCTCATATATGAATCCTGCCCTCATGAGTTTATCAATCTCCTCTTTTACTGCATGGGCGTGTTTGGGATTCATGGGGTAAGGTTGTTGTTTCGTTGGCACTGCATCAGGGACCATTGCGATATTATGAGTCACAACCCTAGGGTCGACTCCCTTAAGTTCATCCAATGTCCTGGCAAATACGTCAATGTACTCTTGCAAGAGTGCAACAAGTTTGGTCTCCTCATCCTCCGTCAAGTCATCTGCAATGAATATAGGCCTTGGCTTTTCACCTTCCCCAGGCAAGTTAACTTCCTTGACTTTGGCGGGTCCCTCGATCGGTTCACTAGTTTGGCCTTGTCTTTTCGCACCTAGCAGAATCACCACTCTGTCACCCTTTTTAAATTTTGTAAACCATTTGGGTAGATCCTGCGGTTTCTTTTGCCTTTCTGCTTCTGAGTCCTTTGCTTGCTTCCTGGCCTCCTCCTTTAGCCTCCTGCGCCTTAGGTGGACTGGCAAGTCTCCCTTGGTGCGTTTGACTTTAGAAGGTTGTGGTATCTCGGGATCACTCTCAGTGCTGACTTCCGAATCTGAGTTAAACTCACATCCCTCACTTGAGGAAGGTGTTTCCCCAGGGGGTCGTAGTTCAGTAGGTGCATCCGTCTTGAGCACTGGGATTACCCATGGTTGTGCCACTCCGACTTGCTTGTAATCCACGGCTCCTATGTGTTCTAGCCAGGATCTGTCATACTCCACTCGCATGACTCCTTTTTCATTCTGACTGGTCCTTCCTCTCCTAGGCCTCAAGTCTGCCTTGATTTGTTCTATCGCTTTTCCTTCCGTGTTGTACTCTATTGTATCTATCTCTTCTTCACTCTCCTCTCCCATAGAGCGACAGTCCTTATACTCCTCGTCTCATCAGAGTCCTGTCCTTCTGACTGCTCATCATCACCTAAGCTTTCCTCTCCAGTCTCCTTGTCATCAGTAACTAAAGCCCAGTTATGTAACAAATTCAGGTCGTGGACCTTGGTCCATTTCCATTCTGGCTTAGCTAATAGATCACGTAGAGGTTTTAAGTTAGCAGCCAAGTTGCCTTCTAGTTTATTGGTCAGATACTCTACGATTTCATGAAGCTCTAGTTTACTGTTGGGGATATGGAACGAGGTTGGTTTGCCTGGGTTGAGTGAGCTTCCTGCCATCATGCAGAGTGGCACAATTGGCTCCTCAATTGGCATGGTTGCGGCTTTAGCAGCCTGTCGATATAGTTCTTCCTCATCTGAGAATGGTAGGTCAATGGTTGCCAAAACCTGCATCCAATCCCTCTCATCCTCAGGGCAAGGAATATATTTAGTGAGTGATCCATAGGGTTTGGTCATTTGAGTATCGCTTTTCAGCATAGCTGAGATGGCATCTAGGTCAACAAGGGTCGTCTTCCAAATGTCCATCTCTACCCTTACTGCACTAGTTCTGTTCCCTAGGAAAATCAAACCATTGCCCCAGTCCTCAATGACACGCGCATTCCTCATCCAAGGTCGGCCTAATAGTATGTCATATTCCACTCCCTTCATGACAATGAAGTTTACGGAAAACTGCACACCGGCAATCTTTACTGGCCAATTCTTTAAGACCCCGAATGGTCTTACCTTCATTCCATTTGCTAATGTGACGTTAAACCTAGCAGTCTCTACAGGAGGGTTTCCCCATGCCTCTAAGACTGCATGGCTTAGTACACTAACACCTGCGTCTGTGTCTACAATTCCTTTTCGCATCATATCTCCTAAGGCTAGGACGGGTAAAACTGCATGCATTTCAGTGCCTTCCCAAAAAGCATTGATGTGCAAAGACTTAGGAGTTGAGTGTAGAGTTAGACTTGGGATCTGTGTAACCGCATCATGATCTTGCGGATCAGCACCCGCAAGTCCTGTGTGTCCCTCCATCAAGTCTTTTAACTCATGCCATAAGGAATGATTCTGCCTAAGCAGGTCTTCCAAGCTTAGAGTTACTGGAGTAGACAACAAGGTTGTGAGGAGGCTACTGGGCTCTTGTCTTCCCCTGAGGCTAGCATTTCTAGGCCATGCGTTCTGTCTGCCCTGGCAAGTTTCCCCTTGGCCTTGCTGCCGAGTTGCCCCCAGTGGTGCACGTATGCTCGCAGCTTGTGGTTTTGAAGGTGAGACTGGTGTGCTCATGTTGGAGAAATCGTCAATAGGATCTTCTAATATGGTTTCAGCATCCTTGAGGTGCTTTTGGGCGTCCTTGACCCACTCCTTGACCTTAGCTATAGCCTCGAGCTGCCGTTTGGGATGGGGATATTCCTCTACTTTGGCACTCCCTAGCTCGGCTGTCTTAGGAGATGAGGTCTCCGCCTCTGCATCTATGACCCTCTTTCCCATTACTAACATAGTCCCTTCCTCGGTTTTAAGAGTTATCTTTGCATCGGTTCTCTTTTTCCGTCTCCTCCAGCTTTTCTTTCCTATTGAGGTTGCGTCAAGGTTACTTGGCCCTGGCAAAAAGATGCCTGCCTGTTTTGTTTGAGCTTGCGTCATAACATGTAGTGGGATGGGTGTATCCTCACTGCCAAAGGTTTCCACTCCAAAAAGCCCCAAAGGCACCGATGGCATGTTGGCAGCGCTGGTTGATGGCTTCTGCCTAGGACAGTCAGGAAACAGATGTGTGATTCCACACTCTGTGCATCGGAGATCCGCTTTGCCCTTGTTAGCTTGTTCTCATTCTGGGCAGCGTGATGAAATGTGGCCTAGGTGGCCACAAGTCCAGCATGTGATTGGATCTTGGCTTGGCCCTCCAAAGCCTCTGCCTCTTCCTCTTCCTAAAGCCATCACCGGCACTGGCCGATAGTCCATCAGGACTGGGTTGCCCTCCTCTCATAGGATATGTACAGGTTGACATATGTTTCTTCCTCATTAGGCTCTTCCACAAAGTGAACAGGAGCATTGCTAGATGGGTGGGCTACAAAAGGTCCCGGTGGTCTGGGTATACCAGTTGGGTTCATCACCAGCCTAGGTACGGTAGGTCTTGAGTCAGTCAGTGTGCTGGGAGAGCTAACTGGGCTCCCCTCCCAAAGAAATTGAGTGACCTATTACTTAAGTATGGAGGGTTGTAATACTGCGCGTATGGGAATCTCCTCGGCATTCTGCAATGCATTGTATCATGCCGGAATCTACCGCAATTTGAGCACAGTCGAGATCTAGGATCTTGGCACTCAACTGGAAGGTGATTGCCGCCGCAGTATATACATTGTACATGCGATCTCACAGGCTTCCTTACCAGCTCTTGCAACTGTGCGATCTCCATTCTCATTTCTGCCATCCCTGGTCGTAGTCTACACTCTTTCCCTTATCCTGCACATTAGCAGTTGCTTTTTCCCCCGAAGTAGTTGATCTCTCAGGGTCCCTCTGGCTTGCACTCTCTCGGTTGGTAGTCCTCATGATGCGTTCCCTGAGTTGATCATCTACGCATATTGCCTCCTCGAAAACTCTAGCTAGCACGTCTCGTTGCAAGATGGAGTTACTTGCCAAAGCCTTGTAGAGCTCCTCACTCCGAATCCCGTTCATGAACACTGTAGACAATGCCCTCTCGGTAGGTCACTCAAATTGGCAGGGATTCTCTTGTAGAGGCTATGCACCTGAGTGACGTAATCCCTAACGTCTTCCTTCTCCCTTTGACTGATATTCATCAATCTAACGATGAGGTTATCCGAATACCCTACCTCCGAAAACCTCTTGATGAAGAGGCCCTTAAGGCAGACAAAGTTCGTACGTTCTGCGTCATCTAGACTAGAATACCAGGTGCTCCCCTTATCGCCTAAGCACATGCCGAAAGCTTGAGCTCACTGCATAGGGTCAGTAAGACCGTTTGCCTCACATACTTGCTCCAACTGCTCCATGAAGCTGTATGGGTCACTGCTAGGTTTGTATCTAGCTAGTTGTTTTGCTACGATGGGGATTCTAGCCTGCCCTTTAGCCCCTTGCGTGACTCCCAATCCCGATAGTAGCGTGGTGGCTAGGGCAGTAGTGCTCTGTTCAACGGACGTATTGTCCAAGAGTCGCTTTGCTACCAGTTCGCTCAATGTCATGTCAGCCTCTGCTGCCCGTTCCCTCTCTACATTCGGTCCAGATTTGGCTGCTCCAGCTAGGTCTAGCACTCGTCTAGCCTCGTACATATCTACATCTTGTTGTAGCCTTCTAGCCCTTTGCTCATGGTTGTAGGCAATTATGCCTTCTAGCACTCTCTTGATTGCTCTTCTCTCTTCTTCCAGGTTTGCTACCACTTCCTCTACAGGTCTGCCCTGGATCACAGTCTGAGAGCGGAGTTTTGATGTCGAGAAGTGCTTAAAAATAGCTAAAAATTACGAATATCAAGGGAAAAATATTCAACGTCGAAGGCGGCAACTCGACCTAGGACGATTTTAAGCGTCAAAGTGCTTTAAAGGCGCCCGAGCGACACTTGTTGATTTTTCATAATTTTTCAGACTGTCATGCGGGTTGTCAAGAGTTACTGGCCAATGCGCGATGTCAAGCCGGATGCCCAGGATTTTTCAGAGCTCAATTCGGAGTCCGAATGGGGGAATGGGCAAGAAACCGGTCAAGATTTGAAGAGGTGGACATTAGAGTGGTCAAATGGGCAAGTGACCCTTGGGGCCAATTTTTTCATGCCACATGAAATGTTGGGAAGGGAAAAACAAAAAACGTGAGGAGAGAGAGGAGGATGGCGTGGACAGCAGGCGCCGAAATTTGCACCTAGATCTTGGAGATGCCATCCTCTGCCTGTGAACAACCACCCTAATTGACATTGGCCCTTGCTTCCCCTCTATCTGCTGGTCTTATCGCCGTGCTTCGCTCGTGCAATGGTGGTCTCTATGAAAATCTCTGATTTCAGTCTTTCTCTCTCCTCCCTCTCTCTCTTCTAGAGACAGATTCATGTGGGAAGAAGAAGGATCGACGGATGCTTGTCCAACCGAGATGGGATTGCTCCGTGATGCAAGAGAAAGGTAGATTGATGATTCTGGACTATCATGGACATTAATGGCTGCTGAAAATTAGTCCCGAAACATGGCAAATAAAAACTCGAAACCCGTAAAGAACGGTAATATTATTTTTTACAAAGGGAATTGATGTTTTATGCAATTTGCTTCATGAATATTTGTTCCCATGGGATGATTATGCATTATATTGTTGCTTTGTATGAGTTTGATCAGTTTATGCTCAGAAAATCAGAAAATCGTAAGTGTTATGACTGAAATTAATGATATAAAACCCGTAAAACACGCGTTTAAGAGGCAAAATGGGGTTTTTTTGCAAAATAAAAGGGAAACATGAAATATAACATCAATAAAACCTGAAATTTTGCTATCAAAGAACCTAAGGGCCACATCCCATAATGAATCTTAATTTCTAGTTATTTTTTATTGAAATAGTAGAAGAAAAATACCAAAAAATAGTGAAAAATGGGTTTTAAATGGGAGAAAATTAGGAAACGATGAAAAGAAAATTCCAAAAAATTACATAAGTGTTTGTGCAATGTATAATGAAGGTAGAGCACAAGGTTAGCCTCGGTTTACCCTCATTTCTATGTTTTGTCCGTATTTATCGCTTTCTCTACAAAGAAATACACATAAAATGACTCTTACACCTATCAACGATTGCAAAAATTAAACGATAGGGTGAGAGGAGAGTTTGAGCATCAAAGTACAATCTTAAATCTGATTTATATGTTGCATCATGGCTATAGGGCGTTGTTTTAGGATCAAGAAAAAGTCAGCATGAGCGTAAGGCTCAGTGTCTCTCCTCGTTTTAATACATAAACATTAGCATGGAAATCATGAAAAGATTGGTTTCGCACGATACACAATGCTGATTTTCTATTGATTGTGCACTAAACCATTCACATTATGCACTATGCATGGTTCATGGTATCGAAAGGAAAATCTCCTGGACTGCATAGCAATTGTTTTCTTAGGACTTTGGCCCACGATTGAGAGTGTGAGGTTATCCCTTGCGATAGGGTAGAGGGTCGGTTTCCCAAGGGATTGTGAAGTGAGGAAGCATGGTATATCTCGTGGAAATACGAGAAATATAAAAGAGAGGATTTTGTGTTCGTTTGTATTATATGTTTAGCAGCGCATCAAAGGGCCAATCCCTGCGATGTAGGAGAGCTCCAGTGGGGCTCCGACTATTAGTCAGTGGAGTGCCTCCTATATGTGTGTGTGATGAGGCGTTATGCCTAAGTACTTTGGGATCTCCCTCTGAGGAGTTTTAGGGAAACGTTGGACTATAAACTATAAACGCATGAATTAAGCTTTAGGGCAGTTTGTCCTTTAGCATTTGATAGATGCTCCTGGTCCGCGAGGCCGTGAGGGTGTTTGTGTGTCATGAGCATGAGGTCCGGCTAGTGCTATAGCCAGTGCCAGCCCATTTTAGGTCCCATCAGTGGTGCATCTGCCGGGAGCCACTTATAAGTGGTGGTTTTTGGATCTAGGGTTTCTAGGGACCAAAAGAAAGTTGGTTTATGTCCTCTGACGAGGACCGTCAATGCCGAAATTCAAAAAGCCGAACGTGCTGAGAGGGCTAGGCGGCGGTTAGAGATCGTAAGCCGTTATTCTCCTCAAAGAAGTAGTCCAGTATGTATACGAAGCAGTGGTCTTAGTCATCTAACTACTCCACCTATTCCATTAGGTGCAGGAGGAAGTGTAAGATCTTCCTCTCCCCCACCAAGTCTACCCACTTCAAGTGGGGGTGTGAATCTGTCACTTCAAGCTCCTACTGCTAATCCGATTGTCACCATGGCACAACCTATTGTGATTCCTGCAGGGACGCTGGATTTACCAGCCTTAGGAGTTCCCTTGACCTTTTTTAATGGGTTAGCGGAAGACGATGCAGAATTTCACATTTGTGAATTTCAAAGATTAATGTTCAATTATCGCATCCAAGACGAGGGACATCTCATGATGTTCTTCAATATGACGTTAAAAGGAAGGGCTGCGGTACGGTATCACAGCATAGAGTCTGGAACCATAACCACCATTGATCAAATCTATGCAGCTTTCCGAGCAGAATATGCCCCTGAAAGGGGTGGCCAATATTGGTTGCGGGTCTTGAATGTGACACGTCAAGATCCTCATGAGAATGTAAAAGCATATGCCAAGAAGTTGAAAGAAGTATTCCATAAGTTGCAAACTTACATTCCCATTCCACCAGCTGCCCAATTGCAATACTTTTTGCATGGGTTGGATTTTAATATCCAAGTACAATTGAGCAGTGTGGCCTTGGCAGATATAGACACCGCTATTACAGGGGCAGAGGGAGTAGAAGCATGATTACAAACGGCCTACTCCTCTCAAATGAATGTTAATGGGGGTTTAGTACCTAGTGGCAATCCATCATTGACGAATGGAAGTCAAGGGATGCCTATGACTAACCCTATTGGGAGAGGGAGTGTGGTTTCACCTTTATTGCCAGCTCCTCCCAGTGTGACTATGCCTATGGCAAGTCAATTGGCTCCATCAAATGTTGGAGGCCAAGTTTCAAATTCTAACGTTGTTCCTGTGGGTCAACAACCAATGCCAAATCAAATTGTCAGGCCAATGGAACGAGGGGTTGATGATCGAGGCTATGAGTCGAGTGCATCTAATGTCCTTAGCGAAGTTAAGGACATGATGAAGCATTATACCGACATGATCTCCGAACAATATCGACAAATAGCCGTCGACGTTAATTTCTTGAAGAAGCAACAAAATTTTATAGGGAGTCGATGCCCTGAAGAGGGTGGACCTCTAGATTCAGTTGTAAATGGTGTGGTAGACAGCACTTCCCTAGAAACTGTCCAAATGTGAAATGTGACATTTGTGGAAAGTTGGGCCATCTAGCTGCTACCTGTTGGAGTAAGATTAGTTCTCTCCAACAAGGAAGTTAACAACCGGGCCAAGTGAATCATAGAGCGCAAGGAAATAACTTGCAGGAGAATGATGCACCAAGGCAAATATTGCAAAGGGGAAAAACAAATATAGAAGAGTTGCCACAAGGCAACGGAGTCAGCCTTATTGAGGCTGTACGAGTCAATGATGCTGAAACCTCTAACTTAAGAGCCGTAACAAGAGGCCAAAAGGCTAAAGAGGTTGACAAAGATAATACAAAACCGGTTGAGGCAAACCCTAAACAAGGGAATAAGGGGACGCAAGTCCAGAGTCCTAGCATGGAAGGGGGACCGCTAAGGCCGGTTGACAGGAAAGGTGACCCTAAGAAGGATGAGGAAGGGCCTAGAAAGAAGGCAAGAGCTAAGAGAGAAGCACTAAAACCGGTCCAAAGACCAAAAGAGAGGATGGTTTGGCAAGAAAAGAGAGCTTTGGCTACTTATCATGACTTTGATTTAGCAAGTTCTCTTTGCAAAGTTAAACCAGATGTGAGGAGTACGCAAGGAATTTAAGAAGATCCTGTGTATCGGGTATATTGTGGAACCCCTGGGCATAGCACGGGTAGGGGAAGATTGGTTTGACCATGCTGAAAAGAACTGCCCTAGGGTTCCAGCTTATGTGGATGGAATATTAGTGGAACATGCCATTGTAGACACTGGATCCTCCGTCAATATCATGAGTTCAGAGTTGATGGAGAGGTTGGGTCTAGGCATCCAGAAAGACAGCTCCACCCTTTTGAGAATGGCTGATGATAGTCTAAGACAACCAGAAGGTTGCGTTACTAAGGTCCATGTTACAGTTGCAAGTATAAAATGTTTCTTGGACTTTAGGGTGATAAGATTTGCAGGACGTCCTAGCTATCGAGTTTTGCTAGGTAGGCCTTGGATCTTATGAACAGATTGTCAAGTCGATATACCCGCCGGTCGAGTGGTCCTAGGTCGAGGTGCTAATCGAGTAATAGTCGATGCTTATCCTGAGTCTCCTCAAAGTGAGAGAGCTCCTTATCGTCTACTGAATTATAGACAGCAGATGATCCATCTGGTAGTGAGACATCATCCAGTGACGAATCTAAAGAGGGGCCCACTACAGAGGATATCTATCAGATAACTCTAAATGAGCCGATAGAGCCGCAAGATAGGATAAGAGATGCGGATGTAATTGAGTTAAACCTTGGCACGCCGAATGATTCGCGGCCGATTAAATTAGGTTCCATGCTCAGTTCAGCAGAAAGGGAGGACTATGTGTCCTTGATTCAAGAATTCCGTGATATCTTTGCTTGGAGTTATGATGAGCTGAGAGGCATTCCTCCCAGCCTGGCTGTTCATACTATTCATGTAAAAGAAGGCAGTCGTCCTCTGCGTCAGAAAGTAAGGCGTATGCCTTTTGAATTGAGGGACGGTCTGTTTGAAGAGTTACAGAAGTTAAGGAAAGCTTGTTTGATCTTCCCTGTTCAGCACACAGAATGGTGTTCACCCATTGTTATCAAGAAGAAGAAAAATAACCAGATCCGATTATGTGTAGATTTTAGAGAGCTGAATAAGCAGACAATTAAGGATTACTACCCATTGCCATTTATTGACCAGATTTTGGATCAAGTAGCGGGTAGGGAAATATATTCGTTTATGGATTGCTTTGCAGGATATAACCAGATGGCAATTGCAGAAGAGGACAAGTTGAAAATGACTTTTATTATGGTCTTTGGTCCTTTTGCGTACCATGTGATGGCCTTTGGTTTATGCAATGCACCTGGATCGTGGCAACGAACAGCAGACAAGACCTTTGGTGACATCTCCCCAGATGAGCTGAAAGTATTTATTGATGACCTGGGGGCAACCACTATAAGGGAAAGGATGTTGATTATTTTAAGAAAATGCTTTGAGCGTTGCAGACAATTTTATATCGCTCTTAACCCACGGAAGTGTGTCTTTGGAGTACCTTATGGGCTATTGCTAGGCCATGTGGTCAGTTCAGTAGGGATAGCAACTGACCCTGAAAAGATCAAGGTTATAGTGGCTATGAGTCCACCATGCACTCCGAAAGAGGTGCATAGCTTTCTGTCGTCAATAGGGTACTATCGGAGGTTTATAAATGCCTTGGCAGAAAGGACATTGCTATTAAGGAATTTGTTATCCTTTAGATGTTCATTTGAATGGAGCAAGGTAGCTTTCGAGGATGTGAAGTAGGAGCTAGTAAAAGCACCCGTTTTAAAAGCACCTAAAAGAGGCGAGGTGTTCTACATATTTTCAGCAACCACTATGCATAGTATTAGCTGCTGTTTAGCCCAAATTTGGGAGGACAAGTGGTATCATTCGATAGCGTTTTCTAGTTGCAAATTGGGTATTTCAGAGATCAATTACACCTACATGGAGAAGTTGTGTCTTGCGATGGTCTTTGGGACTAAGAAATTCAGGCAGTACATCCTCTATGAAAAGGTAGTGTTCTATACGAAGGCAGAAGGACTTAGATTGCTTATGAACAAGCTGCAGCCGCCTGATCGTTTGGCAAAGTGGTTAATCACTTTGCAGGAGTTCAATTATGAGATTAAGAGTAAGCCACCGAGGCTGCAGGGTATTGTGGAATGCCTTGTGGATTTCGGGGAGTCGAAAGAGACTTTGGCTGAAGGAAGCGATATTGAGGAAATGTTTAAAATTGATACAACTTCGATCCCATCTTGGTATGCTGCTATTACACACTATCTATCAATAGGAGAGACGGGAGCTGGTTTTTCAAAGTCTGAAAAGAGGAAGATCAAACAACAGGCACTGAAATTTTCCTTGATCGCAGGAACACTATATCGGCAGGGTGTTGATGATATCTACCGTCGATGTGTAATGCCTGATGAGGTTCCTTTCATCTTGGAGGAGTGTCATGACTCTGCATGTGGAGGGCACTTCGCAAGATGGTTGACGGTGCAGAAAGCGTTACGAGCTGGATATTGGTGGCCGTCCATCTTCTAGGATTCTTTTGAGTATGTAAAGAGATGTGATACCTGTAAAAGGCATGACAGTAGAGAGAATAGGAAACGTCCACTTACGCCTATCATGGCTATCCTTCCATTTGAGAAGTGGGGCATTGATTTTGTGGGTCCTATTACCCCGTTGTCTACTACTCAGAAGAGGTATATTATAGTGGCCACTAATTATTTTACAAAATGGTCAGAAGCGCGGGCAACGAGGCAGGACAATGCAAAAGAGACTGCAAGTTTCCTTTTAGAGCAGATTATCTACCGTTTCGGTCCATCAAAAGAATTAGTGTCGGACCATGGAACCCATTTCGTGAATAAAGTGATCAAAAGCTTGACAGAAGTTTGCCAAATCAAGCACAATAAAACGTTTCCTTATAATCCGCAAGCAAACCGGCAAGTTGAAAGTACTAATAAACAGCGTGTGGGAATCTTGTCTAAGATAGTCTCTGAGAAGAAACGAGACTGGGACAAGAAGTTGTATGTGGCAGTATGGGCATATAATACCACGTTCAAGCGAGCTACCGGCCATACTCCATTCAAATTGGTTTATGGGGAAGAGTGTGTGTGCCCCTTGAGATTGAATTGCCAACCATACGGTTTGCAATTAACCATTCTTTGGGAGATAAGGATTCCCTTTTTGAACGTTTCACGACCATAGCCAACCTAGATGAGCTGAAGTTGTAGAGCTTGTTACACCAGGAGGTAGCTAAATGTCAGATGAAGCAGTTACATGACCTTAGAGCGAAGTACACCTTTAAAAATGGCAATTAGTCCTCTATTATGATGCGCGTAGGGAGTTGTTTCTAGGGAAGCTGGAACCTAAATGGGATGGCCCCTACAAGATTGTGAGGTTAGGGAAGAATAGGTCTACGGCCCTATTAGCTGATCTACAGGGAGTAGAGTTAAAAAAAAAGGTTAATCTTAATAAGATTAAACCTTATTATTTCTAAGTATGCTAATATAGAGAAATGCATTGCAGGTCCATGCTAGGAATGATTTGAGACCTGCGAAAGAACTTAAAGTTGGTTGATGGGTCGGTTAATCCCTTATTTGGAGCACCCATATCTGGAGCAGAGATACCATCAGGGAAAACTTATCTGATGGAGCAAAGGATACAACGTGATTGAGTAAGAAGACGGAACCTTTGTGTGGGAGATTAAAGTCTTCTACCATCACTGCTTGCGACTGTTGACAAGTATCCATGTTGAGTTCAATGAAGAAGGTGGGATGGAGCCATCAGTTCATCCTCTCAACATGCTAAACTTTGATTACCATAATTACAAATAGAGGAGTTCGTGATGGCAGGCTGTGTAAACCCGTTGTGGACGTATACATTATATTTTGACGGAGCGTCAAGGGGCCCTAATAAAAAAGGGAGTGTTGGAGTAGTAATCCGAGATCCCCAACGTAGGGTTACGATGAAGTTAGCTGCTTATCTCGGGGTAGGATTCACTAACAATATGGTGGAGTATAAAGCCTTGATTATGGGACTGCATATTGCCAAACAAGGTGGTATTCATCGGTTGTTAGTAAAAGGGGATTCCCAGTTGACCCTAAATCAGCTAGATGGGACATACACAGTGTGGAATCCCATTCTTTGTATGTATTATCGAACTGCGATGACCCTACTTGAAGAGTTTGAGAGAGTGTCTTTTCAGTTGATTCCACGTTATTGGAATCAGTTTGCGGACTCATTGGAAAATCTTGCTTATGAAGAATACATTTTCTTCAATTGTGGTCCTAGTTTGGATATTGTGATCAATGATGAAACAGGACCCGGTCGCTTGTGGGGAATGTTATCAGAGCATGCAATATATGGCAGACGATGGTTGATATGGGTGATGCAAAGAGTAGCTGAGACCAATCTACCGTTATTATCCTGGACCCATAGGTTGATTAGACAACATATTATGTGTACGCCTCTTGCTATCTATGCAGGAGGGATGGGTCATAACTTTATGCATTTAGTTTAGGGCTACGAGCCTGTTTTTCCTCCTTGGAAATGAGTCTATTATTGTATATCTGGATTCTTCTAGGGAAGGATATGTAGGTGCTATTTTGTTTGATCTTGTTAGGCCAAGAGGGCCCGTGTTGCAAGGTTTTGAATGTTTTATTTCATTAGGCCAAGAGGGCCAGTTGTCTGTTTAGTGCAGGTGCGGTTAACGGTTTCTTGTTTGAGTTTTGTGCTAGACAGGTTCGAAGAAGAGCTTGAAAGGATCCTTTTGCTGCATGGAAGCTTCTCATGGCCCTATCCAGGTGATATCTACCCTTTATGAGTACTGTGGTTTTTATGCTATATGTGTTTGTGTACTTGTTACAGGGTTTTTCGTTTTTTATTGGGGACCGGCGACCAAGGCATGAAGTCCCGAGGTTTAGGTTCAGTCTATCTGAGGGAGGTTCGAGTAGTCGTTACCTCCTGTAAAGACATTGTCAAGCATTGAAAGACATGTTTTAGAAGGGAGTCCTAGTGACCCTGTTCTGCTAACCTGCTAGGCGGCCGTTCTAGGAGTTCTTGTTAGTTGTGAGGTAGTTAGAGAAGCCTGCCAGAAGAAAAATAATGATGATAAAGGAAAAGAAACCCTGAATATCTGAAAAGACAATAAATAAATACAAAGGTGTATAAAAAGGGGTTCTAACCCCTATCCAAGAAAAGAAAAGAAACAAAAATCTATAAGCAGTTGATCATCGCCTTGCGAAGGCCTGGTAGGTTCCTAGGGACGAGTCAGACCCGGGGCCGATGCCTTGTCTTCCTAGGGGTGGCACCTTGCTGGAAAAGAAGAAATTAAGGAAGGTTGGAGCAAAAATAAAAGTGAGCGTTAGAAAAGGATTAAGTGTCGCCTTGCGAGGGCTTGGTAGGTTCTTGGGTTTTTACATGCCCAAGTATGGAAGAATAAAAACCCTAAAAGAAGAAATGTACTGAAATAAAATACTTCTTGATCAGGCTATAGGAGTCCTCGCCTAGTAGGAGCTCCTGGTTACGTTGTTCATAGTTAGGTAGGTAGTTCAGACCACCACTTAGGGCAACCTCTTTGATAGTTCTTTTTACTTTGGCCGTGTTGGAGCAGTTGGTTAGTGACTAGCTTCGGACTTTCTATCAGATTATGCTAGGCCTACCCCTTGTGGATGTCATGCCTTGGTTTTGTGAGGGGGTAGGGCGAGCATTGTGCTGTGTTTAGTATGTATCTATTTTGTATCAGCTTGATGCTTCCTTTGGTTGTTTTGTGCAGATCTACTGTGGGATTCGACGGGCTGAGTTGCCCTATCCCGTGGTCGCCAATGAGAGCGGAGTTTTGATGCCCAGAAGTGCTTAAAAATAGCTAAAAATTACGAATATCAAGGGAAAAATATTCAACGTCGAAGGCGGCAACTCGACCTAGGACGATTTTAAGCGTCAAAGTGCTTTAAAGGCGCCTGAGTGACACTTGTTGATTTTTCATAATTTTTCAGACTGCCGTGTGGGTCGTCAAGAGTTAGCGACCGATGCGGGATATCAAGCTGGACGCCCAGGATTTTTCAAAGCTCAATTCGGAGTCCGGACGGGGGAATGGCTAAGAAACCAGTCAAGATTTGAAGAGGTGGACATTAGAGTGGTCAAATGGGTAAGTGACCCTTGGGGCCAATTTTTTCATGCCACATGAAATGTTGGGAAGGGAAAAAAAAAATGTGAGGAGAGAGAGGAGGATGGCGTGGACAGCAGGCGCCAAAATTTGCGCCTAGATCTTGGAGATGCCATCCTCTGCCTGTGAACAACCACCCTAATTGACATTGGCCCTTGCTTCCCCTCTATTTGCTGGTCTTATCACCATGCTTCGCTCGTGCAATGGTGGTCTCTATGAAAATCTCTGATTTCAGCAGTAGTCCAACTTCAAATATTCTACACTTCAGTAAATTGTATTAGGCACTAGATTGCTAAACCTAAGATAACTACGGTTTCTCTCCATTTTTCAGAAGCAGCTTCTCATAAGTTTCTCCTGCCAACTAGTGGCGGTTTATCTAAGAAGTTTTGATATTTGACTTTAAGAAGTTTGTTTCATATAACAGATCCCTTGGATCTATTTAAATATCTCCATTTAAGTTCCTTTGTATATTTATATTTTTCAACTGATTAAAATTAGTCCATTTTATTCATTTAATTAACAACAAACATTTAAATCAGAACAATCTAACGTTCTAAAAACCCATAACTTTTATCCCTTGATAAACGTCTCCCCACTTCGTAATACAATTTCGTCGTTGCTTATTAGTTTTTAAGTACTTAATTCATTTTGCGAATATAACGTCCTTTTCTTCTTTTTCTTCACTAAATACAAATCAGGACTAAACCAGGTACTTTCCACTCTCCAACTAAATCACATACATAGTTTATTTACATTCCCATATTCCCTGTTAATTTATAAATAAGTCTTAGTAGCCCTTCACTCTTCCTTGCAATCATCAGATGATTTCTTTTTAATATGAACAAAATATAAATCTTAAATTTGGATGCTGAGGCTTTCCCTCATGCCATCAAACAATTATTTTATTACGTTTCCAATATTTATAATCTGAATTCAAAGTTATAATTTTCTTATCATCAGCAAATATCATAAAATACTATTACATCTCTCAAGTTTTTTACCCCTCCCCATGTTATTGAATAGTACATCACGTATCATTTACTTACTCAAATTAGAAACACCATGTGTATGAAAAAGAATGTTTTTCCCGATAGAATATAATTAAATTGATGTTTCTTTTCGTCTTAAAGCTTACAAAAATTCATCAGCAATCAAGAATTGTCTTTTCAGCTTTCCATGTAAAGATTCATATTTTTATTGATAGAGAACAATTTTTTTATTTAAGTGAAAACTGCTATTTTACTTTGAACATAACTAGTTTTGAATTTTTAAATATGTTAAACCATCTCTAAAAATTATGATAAAAATTCAATAAATTTCTTGAGTCAAATCCTTTATAGAAAAAAATGTCAAAACTTATAAATTTTCAATCAGCCATTTTATAAAAATTTATTTAAGTCATTTTTAAGTCATTCTTAAGCATTTTCTACTATTTTCTATTTTCAATAAATAGAAACCAGTTCACATAAATGCAAACAACCATTCAACATAGAAAAACAAGTTTCAAAGCATTTTTTAAAAATACTAAACTAACCATTTACTGATAATATATCATTCATTTTAGATAAACAGTTTAGGCGTATACTTGTAAATCCCACTGATCGTTGTCGCACCTTTGAAAGCCATGTCCTCTTGCAGTCCAACCAAGGAGAGTCTTGTGTCCCGCCAGCCGTCTCAACCCCGAGCTTATCAATTCTTTTTACTCTCTCGCCGACCCTCGCACGACTTTTGCTCTATGACAATAGGAATGGTCTCTTTTTGTTTCTTAAGTTTTAAGTTAACTCTTAATTAAGAGTTAATTGAAACTTTAGCTATGGTTTTGAATTGAAGAAGGCGTCGACTCTCAATGGCCAAGGAGACTATTGCAATATCTTTCTGATCTGTCTGCCAAATCCTGCGCGAGCCCAGGCGATAAAACGAGAAGACAATCTTCATCCAGCCTACCACTTCAGATTAGGCAAGTATATGGAAGCTCCGAATTCTCATAGAGAGATATGGCGTCGTGTGATGAAGGCATTGATGGAGCAATTCATCTTTCGTGCTCTTCTTGATTGTGATCTTGCTTTAGAGATGCTTTTATCTCTCTCTCTCTCTCTCTCTCTCTCTGTCATGGTGCCCCCTGTTCATAAACGAATTACATCCTAAGAGGCACAAATTCGTCTGCAGAAATGGTGCCCTCTTTCTCTGTTACTTTCCTGCGTTGTGATTCATCATGTCTCTCGCAATCATCGCTACTGCGTCCTTGATAACCACCATGCAACACAATGGTTTTGCAGCACAAGTCATGCTTGCGGTCCCCCCTCCCAAAGTTCTTTATGAAACAATAACGGCCTTCCCAGTCAGTCTTCCCTCCTCTCTCTCTCTCTTGTGCCAAAGGCAAAGCAAGTTGTCATTAGTTGGAACAGAGAATACGGCGAACTCTGAGTTCGCCTTGCGCACATTGAATCAGAGTCATTCATTCAGTCAGGGAGTTAGTCGATCAAGCACGGCTCTCTCCAAAATGGCACATCCCCGTACCTTCGTATCGCTTGCCTCCACCAACAGGCCATGCTTCCGTTTTCCCATCTCTCTCTCATGCAGATGATGGCACCTCTTCCCTCCTCACGGTAGTTCGCATCCCCCCTTTCCCACGCATAACTACCACACCCATATGAATAGTCCAATGCATTTAACTCTTCAAGTAAAATGAGATCTCCTTTATGCATTTTAACTTGCAAAAGGTTGTGGTACATGATAGTTGTGGTTGTACAATTGCTTTCCACGCCATTTGGTAATCCCTCATGCATGGCTTACAAATACAATGGCCTGAGTTTGAAGCTTTGGAAGAAATTTATTGACTTGATCCCCTTTGCCATGGGATGTAAACTCATGTTGCCTAAAGAACCAAATGGCCTCTGCAAATCAATGTTTGAATCCTATGACCTTGCTGCCCAGTGTACTTCATGTGCAACTGCAGCTACGTCTCTGGATATGTCCATTCCAAAAAGGCCCTTTGTCAATACTAAGTGGCTCGGTCGATATTGCTAGCTAGTGCTACTACTATGCTTCATACAGTTGGCGCACTTTGAGTTTTAGTGAGTTCTCTCTAGTTCTTCTAGGTTCTCTTGCCGTTATTCATACCTTGCAAGCTAAGGGGATGGTCAGACATCTTATGAGTGGGAATCCACAATGATGGATCATCTTTCTGTAATGCTATTGTACCTTTAGTGCCATCTCAATTTTCTATTGAGGACTTTAACAAAATTCTCCTTTGTTGTAACCTAGGCTCATTAAGCTCAAAGAGAACTGCATAATCTTCCATGAATGACATGATTTCTAGCGGCTCTAAGGATGTGGATTGCATAAACTCAAAGGATTCCATTTTGCAAAGTCCTACAGTCTCTAATTCTAGGTCTCCAAAGCCTATGCCTCGCAAATGAGATATAAGAGTTTCCTGTGATTGTAGATAGGCCAAAAGATTAAATTTTGTACCTACATTCCCTGGCCAGACTGCAAGGACACGGCTTCCAAAGACAACAACAACGAACACCGCATCTGCATTAAATTCATGTAAAAATTTAGTAATAAGGTGTCAATTGTATACAGTTTTGCCAAAAAATTGGTGCAATAAATGGCATATATTTAGGTGTTGTCAATTTCAGTCTTTCTTTCTCCTCCCTCTCTCTCTTCTAGAGACAGATTCATGTGGGAAGAAGAAGGATCGACGGATGCTTGTCCAACCGAGATGGGATTGCTCCGTGATGCAAGAGGAATGTAGATTGCTGATTCCGAACTATCATGGACATTAATGGCTGCTGAAAATCAGTCCCGAAACATGGCAAATAAAAACTCGAAACCCGTAAAGAACGGTAATATTATTTTTTACAAAGGGAATTGATGTTTTATGCAATTTGCTTCATGAATATTTGTTCCCATGGGATGATTATGCATTATGTTGTTGCTTGCTATGAGTTTGATCAGTTTATGCTCAGAAAATCAGAAAATCATAAGTGTTATGACTGAAATTAATGGTATAAAACCCGTAAAACACACGTTTAATAGGCAAAATGGAGTTTTTTTGCAAAATAAAGGGGAAACATGAAATATAACATCAATAAAACCTGAAATTTTGCTGTCAAAGAACCTAAGGGTCACAGCCCATAATGGATCTTAATTTCTAGTTATTTTTTATTGAAATAATAGAAGAAAAATACCAAAAAATGGGTTTTAAATGGGAGAAAATTAGGAAACGATGAAAAGAAAATTCCAGAAAATTACATAAGTGTTTGTGCAATGTATAATGAAGGTAGAGCACAAGGTTAGCCTCGGTTTACCCTCATTTCTATGTTTTGTCCGTATTTATCGCTTTCTCTATAAAGAAATACACATAAAATGACTCTTACACCTATCAACGATTGCAAAACATTAAACGGTAGGGTGAGAGGAGAGTTTAAGCGTCAAAGTACAATCTTAAATTTGATTTATGTGTTGCATCATGGCTATAGGACGTTGTTTTAGGATAAAGGAAAAGGCAGCATGAGCGTAAGGCTCGGTGTCTCTCCTCGTTTCAATACATAAACGTTAGCATGAAAATCATGAAAAGATTGGTTTCGCACGATACACAATGCTGATTTTCTATTGATTGTGCACTAAACCATTCATATTACGCACTATGCATGGTTCATGGTATCGAAAGGAAAATCTCCTGGACTGTATAGCAATTGTTTTCTTAGGACTTTGGCCCACGATTGAGAGTGTGAGGTTATCCCTTGTCGTAGGATAGAGGGTCGGTTTCCCAAGGGACTGTGAAGTGAGGAAGCATGGTATATCTCCTGGAAATACAAGAAATATAAAAGAGAGGATTTTGTGTTCGTTTGTGTTATATGTTTAACATCGGATCAAAGGGCCAATCCCTGCGATGTAGGAGAGTTGCAGTGGGGCTCCGACTATTAGTCGGTGGAGTGCCTCCTATATGTGTGTGTGACGAGGCGTTATGCCTAAGTACTTTGGGATCTCCCTCTGAAGAGTTTTAGAGAAACGTTGGACTATAAACTATAAATGCATGAATTAAGCTTTAGGGCAGTTTGTCCTTTAGCATTTGATAGACGCTCCTAGTCCGCGAGGCTGTGAGGGTGTTTGTGTGTCATGAGCATGAGGTCCGGCTAGTGCTATAGCCAGTGCCGGCCCATTTTAGGTCCCATCACGGTCCTAGTGAGTAGATCGTAGTTGTGGACCAATTCCTGGACTGAGGTTGGAAATTCTCCTAAGTCTAATTGGTCCTCTCCTCATTCGCCTCTTGATCCTGACATTGTTTCTGCTTCCAGCTCCACTAGATTGTCAATAAATCCAAGCAGCTCCGGCATCGTCCAATCCTCTATATTGTTGCTTTCCGTGTCTTCGTGTCTTCTCTAGGTCCTACTAGTAGGGCACTTAGGCACCTGTCTAAGTCTTGGGGTCTTCTCCTACTAGTGGATTCCTTAATGTTATTAGATATCCTGATGTGTTCCTTGTTATTTGAAAGCAGCTGCAATCCTTATTCACACGTTATACTTAGTGCTTTCGTGGTGCTTGGTGCAAAAACAGGCTTTTCTATTTTCTTGCAGTGCAAACTTAGTGGAACACAAGAGTGAAGTGCTGATGTAGAAAGCATTTAATGCGAACTCCACTCTGTTTCTCTCCACATTCTTAGCCTGATTTGAGTTCTAAGCTCAGTTCCTGGCTATTCTATGGTCTTTCTGAAGGTCTGTGCTACGTTTTCTATTCTGCTCTAAGTTCGATTGGTCTCTGAGGTTCTAATGGTCAAACTGGGTCTTAGGGGTGTTCAGGGTTGTGTCCTGGGGGTCAGGTCTGTGGCAGGGTCAACTAAAGATCCTTATTTTTCCTTCTGGCAAGATGGTCCGATTCCTAGAATCGAACTGTCCGATTCTGGGAATCGGACAGGGCTGGTCCGACCCTAGTAGTCAGACGGTCCGATTCTTGCAGTCGGACAGGGTTGGTCCGACTCTAGTAGTCGGACGGTCCGACTCCAGGACTCGGGTGGTCCGATTCTGGGAATTGGACAGGGCTGGTCTGACTCTAGTAGTCGGACGGTCAGATTCTTGCAATTGGACAGGGGCTGGTCCAACTCTAGTAGTCAGACGGTCCGACTCCAGGACTCGGGTGGTCCGATTCGCAATTTCGATGCGTTTCGATCCCACTTGACGCTTGCTACACACAATCACAAGAGACTTTCCAGATATGATTAGGGCACTACTAAGAAGCACCAGACTCACCTGGAGTAGCACAAATCGAATCTGGTCCCCTGTTTCCCTGTTTCCAGTAGCAGCCAAAACCTTCTGTTTTCTCTTTTCTTAACCTAATCTAACCTTAATCTAGTGCAGCCAAAATGCAAAATAGAGATGCAGAATGGTAGTCCTACACATGCTTCCAACAAACCAAAACACTTACTTGTTTCACAGATTAAAACCTCCTAAATCTCCTAGCTATCTCGAGCACCGGTTCGAGCTACAAACCCTATTTCTATGCTCGATTTGATGCGCGCGGCGCTCAAGGCTCGATTCCGTCGGTCCCGGCAACGGAACCAAAATGAAGGGGCACTACAAGCTCTAGCTCGAGACCTGGGGACCACTTATTGCTCAAGTGTTTCGAACCGAGCGGCCATGGCTACCTCTCACATAGCCGATGCGCAATGCCTACCTTACGGGTGTAGTGAGCTTACCTTGATGCTCGATCGAGTACCCTCCTCTTTCTTGCACACCGGTAGCTCCACGATCCTTGAGGCAAGCTCAAGCAACCTCAATCCCTCTCCCATGAGCTTCATCCTCCATAGCCACGTGCGAGACAAGAGAAGAGAAGAGAGGAGGGAAAGATGAAGAGAGAAGATGGAGAGCTTCTTCTCCAAGATCCCTCACTCTCACACAATCACTCCCTCACTCCCTCACACTCTCTCAATCCCTCTCTCAAGCACAAGCAAGAAGGCAAGAAACAAGAGAAGAAGAAGAAGAAGCTTTGGCCACACACAAGAATGATCTTCTCATTCACTTTTTGAACTTTATATACATGCCCTACTTTTCATGGGCAGTCATCCCTTTTTTTACATGGCCGGCCATTAGCCTAGGCCCATTTCTCATTTCCCACCATTCTAATCTATCCTATTCCCAACTAATGCATATAATTTTCACAGGAGTGAGCCTGGCGCTCTTTTACAAGGATTCGGGAGTGCTTTCACACTTAATGGTGCACTTTTTACTCTTTTACTTTCCTTGGGCGACTCTAAGACTTCCTGAGGGTCGTGCCCGTGCTTTTAATTTTTTCAGGGTCTGGTTACCGGTTAAGGCGCCTTTTTCTTCCTTTTGTCCCGTGCCTTTTGCTATTTCCTTTTTTCCATTTCCCGCTCCTCTGTGCTATTTCCTTTTTTCCATTTCCCGCTCCTCTGTGCTGTAGTAAACATTAGGTAAACATAGATATAGAAAGAATCCACCAGTGCAGTGATTTTTGACTTTAAGTTGGATGAAGGAAACATATTCAAGGAACAATGCAAGTATTCATTCTAATGGCAAAAATCATAGCTGAGAAATGGGCATGGTTGCTCAACGTTGAGGGCTTCAAGAGATATTGTCAAGCCACAAATTCTAGAAACATATACCTCACTATGAAACCATGGGAAGCCTAGCCAAGACATTGGAATGGAGATATTTACCTTATCACATATAGATCCAAAGCAAACCGTGACATGATTTCCTAAATTTTTATGTTATATATCAATGTGACTTGCATTCATTGGCTTACTCTTAGTGTGAATACTTCATGAAGATATTGGAAAAACTTTAATGTCCTCTTGGATATTATATGGAGAGGTGATGGACTTTGCATGAAGACTATTGCCTCATTAACAATGAGAGGTTAGGATACCTTTTAAAAAATTCTAAAAAGGGTTTGATGAATATAAAAATTGAAACTCATAAATGTATTTTTCTTTGAGGAACCAAGAGTTAAAACCATCATAAATGTAAACAATCAAAATGTCTATGAAGATTGGTACATTTAGATCAAGTAATTGATATAATATATCCTAATAATAGCTCACCTAGGTAGGCGAAAATTAAACAATTATATTGTCAAGATTTCCCAAGCTAGTCAAGCTAGTATCACATTCTTAAAGTTCATGAAAAGGCTCATGTGTATAAGGGAATGCTTGTTGCCAAGTTCCATGACTAAATCCTTAGTCAATGTATCAAAAAACTCTTTATGAAGCTTAAATGATGTACAGATTTATGCAATAAAACTTCAGCTTTTTATGGTGTGAAAAATCTCATCTAAAATTTGATAAAGTTTTTAATAGCCAATCACTTTGTCTGACTAGTAAGAAAAAAAGTTGCTATTAAAGTATGTAAAGCCTCCCAAATTCAACGGCAAGGGATTAAAAATAGAAATCAATGTTGAAACATGGATTGAACAAATGGAGGTCTACTCTACTAGTAGGATGAGCATACTCAATCAGGCTATGATCACTCGACTTGATCTCACCAAAGAGGCTTGTCTTTGGTGGAGGAAATGGTCAGAGGCCTCCCAAACTTGTGAGTAGGTTAAAGCGATTGTCCAAGGAAGATACTTATCTCCATTGTACCAAATCGAAAAGATGGATGGATTTTTTAGTTTGAGGCAAAAAGGGTTGATGATGGAGGGCTAATACTCTCACTTTGTTACCCTCCTAAAGTTTGCGCCAAAGATGATAATAATGTAGCAAGTACCTTAGTTCTATCAAGGTTTGAATCCAGCCTTAAATGGGTAACTAAAAGCCATCAAGTAGCTTGACCTCAAGGATACTCTACTGTGATCCTAGCCCTTGGTGGACTCCCTTTCTAGACACAATTTTGTGATACCCCATACATCTCAAACCGATGATTTGCCTATTTGAAGAAAGCAACAATCAATCTTTAAATGGGGAATTGGAATTTGGGTCATCTCAATCTTTTCAACAATGCCTTAAACCACCCAACTAACAAAAAAACCCTAATTGTGTCAATGCCAATCAATTAACCCCATTACTTCAGGTGCAATTAGCTTGGCCAATTTTGATCCTAATGCCCTATCAGGGTAAACAACACCAATGGAAATCCTTTTTATAACCCTTTAGTAAGACCTAAATTCAATAGCTGATGGTGAGGATGAGAAGTAGGATGAAATGTAGATGGTTGATCTTATTTCATGGTTGGTAAAGAAGAATAAGATCTTGCCTTCTATGAAGAAGTGGAAAGAGGCACCATCCATGCAACCATTAATAATCAAAAGGCTAGAAGCCAATAAAACATCTTGCAAGTGCCTATATAGAACCATGGTAAATATTTTTAAATTCTTATTGATTGTGATGCTACTCGCTTCTTCATGTCTTCTAAGTATATAAAGAAGTTACACCTAGAAAACTCGAACCCACTAGGAAACTCATAGTCAAGCTAGCAAATGGGAAGGAAGTCTATTCAACTCAAATAGTAAAAAATGTAGAACTCCAGTTAAGAAACCAAAACACAAAGGCAAAATTTTGGGCTCTATTCCTAGGAACTTATGACTGTCTCCTAGGTATGGATTGGCTAGTCCCTAATTAGGCAAGCATCCATTGTGGGAAAGGAAACATTACTTTAATAACATTGAAGGAATCTTAGTCCAAGCTCATGGAAAAGCCAAAAAAACCTAGATTGAAGTTAGCCAAAGCAAGGTAACTAATTAAGGGTCCAAGAAAAGGAGTATCCATCTAGTTAATCAAACTAAATAAGATAGAACTACCCATGGATCCTAAAGAATCTTCATGGCTTAACGAATATGTTGATGTGTCTTCTAGATACCTAATGGAACTCCCCCTATCCATAAGTAGATTATGAGATTAAATTAATCTTAGGAGCTAAGACAGTTGCAAAAAGGCTTATACCATAGAACCAAAGGAATAAAGTAATTGTTAGAATAAGGATTCATCACATTGAGGAACTCACCTTGGGGTATCCCCATACTCTATTAAAAGAAGAAAGATACGACCCTAAGTCTTTGCATTGATTATTGTCGATTTCCAGTAACCATCAAGAATAATATATCCCATTCCATGAGTTGAAGAGTAGCTTGATAAGGAGCAAAAATATTTTTTAAGATTTATCTAAGATCAAAAAATTGAATAAAAGATGAGGATATCCCTAAGGCTGCTTTCAATACTAGCTATGGCCATGTTGATTTCATAGTTATGTCCTTTGGTTGAACTAATGCTCTAGCTACCTTCAATAGATTAGTACATGATATTTTTAGGCCTTACCTCACAAGTTTGTTCTTATATATTTTGATAATATCCTAGCTTATTTTGAAGAAGAAAAATATCATCCAAACCACCATTGAATCATCCTTGCAACCTTGAGGACAAATAAGCTCTATGCAAAAAAAAGTAAATGTTCCTTGTTCAAAAATAAGGTCAAGTACTTAGGCTTCATTGTCTTAGTCGAAAGGAATCTCAATCAATGTAGCCAAAGTGAAGGATGTCCAAGATTGGCTACCTCCACAAACTATTTATAAAATCAGAGGATTCCTAGGGCTCACAAGATGGGATCACATCTTCATCAAACAATATACTCTCACCGCCACACCCATGATTGATTTTCTTCAAAAAGTTAGACTAAGATAGTGTGGACTCCTAAGGAGTAAGAGATCTTTGACAAGCTAAAAGCATGTTTCAACTATGCCAATATTAAAGCTCCCTGATTTGTCTCAGGAGTTCAAAGTCATCTCACTGATGCTAGCATTGAGTTGTGAGTTGCATACTTTCTCAAAAAGATGGATCCATCTTCTACTCTTTTTAAAAACTCAAACTATATGAGAAGAATTATGCTACTCATGATTTTAGGCTACTACTAGTTATTCATGCTCTCAAACTTTGGCATTGCTATCTACTTGGTTAAAGATTCACTCTTATCATCAACCATAAGAGCCTTACATGGATTTTTACTAAGCATGATCTCAACATGAGAACCTTGACAAATAAAATGCGGTAGATGATACTCTCAGACAAAAAGCCTTCTTGAATGCCCTAATAATTGAAGATTCTTCAAGACAAGGTAGCCTCACATGTCTCATCTCAATGCCTAGCAATCCCATTCTTGATTGCCCTAATAATTGAAGATCCTTCAAGACAAGGTAGCCTTGCAACTCTCATCTCAATACCTAGCAATCCCATTCTTGATGAAATAGCCATTGAAGCCCCCAATGATCCAAAATACCTAGAGATCAAAAGGATTCTCCATCTGGAGAAAAAACCCTTGAAGGATAAGGTCAAGTTCAAGAACAATCTTCTTTAAGATGAGCAAGCTACCTGAATTCATGGGGAAAGGGTCCAATGTTGAGAATGATACTGAAGTTTACATTGAAACCCTTGAAGATTATTTTGATGTGGCACTAATAAGCATGGCTAACAAGGGCATGATTTCCAAGCTAAAGCTAGTAGGTGAGGCATGCCTATGGCGGCGGAAGTAGTGGTGTTACCAGTGAAAGCCTTATAAGCTGGGAAGATATCAAGAAGGCCATAAGATAGATATACTTGCCACCTTTCTATTGTACCATCAAGTTGAATGAGTTGTTTTCCTTGCACCAGCTAGGGTTAAGCCTAGAAGCTTATTATTCCCAGTTCGTGATACTATAGAAATATGAATTGCCTATGGATATTACCCAACTGGTGGCCAAATTCTTCCATGGATTGAATCAACCGCTTGACATTTGTCTAGAATCCCTAAGGTCTAGTGACTTGCAAGATGCTCTTATACAAGCCTATACAAGCCAAAGCTTTGATTGGGCTTAATGGAGACCAACTTATTGAAGATGACTACTTCCTAGTGAACATTGAACAAGATTATAATGATCCAAAGGACCAAGGGAAGAAGTGCCATGAGTGCGGTGGGATGGGGCACATTCAAAAGCACTGCCTCCATCACCGATGTTTCCTTTGCAACAATAAACTAGGGAATATCCAAGATGGTTGCTCAAAATTAGATTAAGAAGATGAGGAACCGACAACAAAGTGAAGATGTACAAATATAGCATTCGGTATCCCTCAAAAGTTAGATAATGATGAAGACCTAGATTCCACTGAACTCTTTGAAGATTATTAGAACTCATAGAAAGATCTTTATGAGATGTATTAAACCTTACACTTGTACATATTCCATACTCTTGTAATCACAACTGATCCATAGTACGTTGCAATAATTGTTCTTGACTTCATTAAGTTATCTTGAAGTTACATACTTGGAAGCATGGTGGGTCCTAACCAACAAGTCCTACAATGTGACTTACCCCCTAGCTTTAAGATGAGGTCATCATCTCGATTCCTCTAAGGGAAAGAGAATGTAATGTCTCAGCCCTTCAGCCCTCTCCTTGTGTTGAAGGGAACTTAGGGGGGGGGGATCAAAAAAGTTTATAAACCTTAGAATTGATGAAAGGAAGAATAAAATAAAAATAAATAAACAAACTCTTCATCGTCAACATAGACTACCACTATAAGATACAGGCATCATACCAATGTTCAAAGTGATAAAAATATTCACCAAAAAAATTGCCCCCATTGTTGCTAAACACGTCGATATTAGCGATGCCATAGAATCGTCACTATCCGTGTCGCTATTTGCATCGCTCTTTGCATCCTCGCTATCTGTGTCACTATTTTCGTTGCTATTTGTGTCACATTTGCGACGCAAATAATGACATTTTGCGATGCAAACTGTGATGCTAATAGTGATGCGTGTAGTAAATTTGCGATGCTAATAGCGACGGTTACAAATATTAAAAAAAAAATGGTCGTCAAAATTAATGAAAAGTGTACTTGAATCCACAACTAGACTGATACATAAAATAGATACAAGATCGCTTAATGAAAGTGCTCATGGAATCATGGCAAGATACAAAGGATGATAATAAAAGAGTACATAGAAAATTCCTATATAAATCACAGGACCAAAAAAGAAGAGGATGTGAGCTCCACAGATCCAAGCGTGAGCTATAGATCCTCGCCATCCAAAAGCTCGTCCCACTGCAAAAGGAGCATTGAATAGACTTTGCAAAAAAATAAATAATTACACATCAGTCCACCATACAATAATGCATTTTAATTAAAATGAGTAACTACGGACAAGAAAGATGAGTGACTTACTGGGCCGGTGAGTGCATACAATCTATTAATCAATGCAGTGAGATCATGCCTCTCTGCATATCGAGTCTCTAGGTCGGCGAGATCGTAGTGTGTAATGGAGTGCTGTAAAGAAAACAAAATACAATTGTTAGAAAAATGATTGTAAGTATAAGCGATATTGCAAAAAAATAAGCAAGAAGAACAAAAGAAAAACTTACAAAGTCCAGTGGCCGCCACTCCCAAGATGATGGACCACTCCTGTCTCTAGTCATGCCCTTGCTGCCTCGCACTGTTGTCTCTAACATCCTGAAGAATCTTTAGCCTCCTCCCTAAGTCAACACTAGTCATCTATGTCTAGCCACTTGGGCTTTGAGGCCCCACTCTTAAGTGCCTTGCATGCGTCCAATCGTTTGTGTAACATGTACGCACGCATACACTCCATCATCCAGCTAGTGGAGAACCTATCTGCTGCAGTGGGTATCGAAAACTCCTCATTCAAGGATGCTACTATGTAGTCCTTGCTCCCCTCCAGTATGTTCTTCCAATGATCCAATATATTGTGCCAAAAAACTTGTTGACACAACTCTCTCATATGAGCCATCACCCTCCTTTCATCGTTCATGATGACGGCTCATATCCTATCATCTACAAGGTATCCATACCCCTCTAAGGTATGTCTAAGATATGTCCTCTCCCACTTGCAATCGTGCTCCTAGGCATATCCAGGAGACCCCTGTATATCTGGTGTACCCACGGGGGTGATATCTCTCGGAGTAGCACCCATAGGGGTACCACCTAAGGTGGATGGCTAACCAAAAGCTAGAGTGGTTTGAGCCTATATCCCCACAGGTGTGACAAATCCCATAGGTGATGCAAATCTAGCAGAACGATGAGACAGAGATACTGCATCGGTACCTCCACAACAACCACTTGAGCCACCCTCTCTCAAACCTGCACAAGAGTGAGGAGTAGTACTTGTATCTCGAGCCGACCGCGGGCTCACCGAATCGACATCTCCGCAGCATCCCCCAAAACCACTCCCTCCATCCAGCCCAAGTTTGGAGCATCGACCTCGTCTACTGGAAACCAAAGCATCAAATTGTGTCGAAGTAGATCGAATAGAACGGCTTGATGGTGTCGGAGACAGCTCCTGGTCCACCATATCTTTGAATCAAGCCATCTGGTCTAGAGACATACATGTGAAGATCTCTTGTAACTCCTCATCGCTCATCCCTCGACTCATCATGCTGTCCAAATATCCACAAAGGTCACCTCATGGGCAAAATTTGATGTTAGCATAATCAATATAAAGATTCAAGCATAGCACGATAATATAACTCTTAACAAAATGATCTGTAATAATTCCGATTCCTAAAAACCGCATTCTTTATAAGAATCTCACCTTAGGAGGCTAAAGGGATAATTTATGGGGAATAATGGATTTTTTAAAAAAAATATCCCTATCTCCCCCAACCGACTGCCGTGTTGGAGAAGAGGGGAATAGCAAGGTTGATTAAGCCTCTTTCTAGAGCTTCACAGGGGGGGTGAAGGCCATGCAAGAAGCCACGTGGGGGAGGGAAGATCCCCTCCCCTCACCTATAAAAGCCTTGTGGGGGGCAGTGAAAGGAGGGAAGGCTGTCATGCCGCTAAGTGGAGCTGAGCGTACCGCTGCGTGAAGGAGAGTGGGTGGAGATCTAGTGCGCCATGAGGGAGGAGCCAGTCGCTGCTGCCACGCCGTCACCTGAAGCTGAGGCCGCCCCAGTGCTCTCCACATAGCTGTGGCTGAAATCGTCTTCTTTCTCCACGCTACTAGAAGCTTTCTGGAAGCTTCTTGAAGCTTCTAAGGGGGCTCTTTAAGCCCCCTTTCCCCCCCTTTTGTCCACCGCGTGCATTTTAAAACCTTCCCCTTCTTGGGATTTAAACTCTCCCCGTGGGTTTCCCCCCTCCCCCCCCCCACAAAAACCCCTCTTTAAGGTCTTTTACACCCCTTGCCCCTTTTTTTTCAATCCCCTGAAGTCCATTTAGTACCCCCTTTTCCCGTGGAGTCCTATCCGAGGCCTTTAAAAAGGCTCATTAAGCTTTTTCCTCCTTGGATTTCCCACAAGCTCCCAATAAGCCCGAGTGCTAAACCCCCTTTCCCCGTGGGCCTTCCCTATTGCCCTCTCAAGTGGGTTCTTGTTAACCCGAGATCTTTTAAAAATCCCCTTTGCCTTCACAAAGCAAATATTTTACACCCCTTCTTCCTTGAAGTTTAAGGAGGAATCCTATAAAGCCTTCTAAAGCCGGTTCCAAAAGATGGAGAAATTAATCAAGGAGGCCGAATCACAAAGGAAGTTTCGTGTGCGAAGGAGACGGCCAAGATCATAAATTTGCATCCAAGATGAAAAAGGCCGCATTCACGATGGCTCCTAAGAAAGCACAAGGCGCGACCGCAGGAGGATCATCTCCTAACATCCATGTGGACATTTCACCACAAGTCCAAGTTTTTCTTCCTAAATTTGATTAACGCCGTAATATTTTCGATTGTGCATGGATCATTTATGAAATTAGGATGCATTTTTTGATTGAAATACTTTGGATAAATTAAAAGAAAATAGCTTATGATCAAGGAAATTGGTCATTTGTATTTTTCCAATGGAACGAATTAAAGGACATAAGACATCTATGCATCCTTAGCAATTTGTTATATGCATTACAATAACAAATTTAGATTAATTAAAGATCATCTTTTCGAAGTTATTATTGTACACTTCGATTAGGCATGGAAAGAATAAATCGCATGTTGCATTATTAGGCATCTTTACTTCGAAATGATTCATTAAAAGAAGTTGCTAATAATCCATAGGAATTTGCAAGGCAGGGAAATGGTTCTTGAGCTGCTTAAAGTAGATTAAACTCTAGTCGATTGGCTTAAATCTCAATCAAATACATAAATAGTTACGAAAGGTTGTGTAATGCTCATTCAGTGTACGAAAATCTCATTTAGAAAAGAAGTTATGATGGGACCTGAAATGGGCCGGCATTGGCTATGGCACTAGTTGGACCTCATGCTCATAACAAATAAACACACCCTCATGGCCTCGCGGGCCAGGAGCGTCTATCTTCTGCTAAAGGACAAACTAACCCATACACTTTGGCAATAAATACCATGATAATCACATACATAGGAGGCAACCTCTCGGTAAAAACACTGCGGCCCCACTGCAGCTCTCCTACATCGTAGGGATTGGCCCCTTGATATACTCCTCAACATATAAAACAAACAAACAAACTCCACTCTTTCATTTCAAACGTCTCCAGGAGATATACCATGTTTCCTTACTAAATAATCCCCCAAGAAATGAACGTCTACCCTACGGCTTAGGATGCCTTTCCACACTCAAGCGTGGGTCATTGTCATAAAAAACAGGTGCTATGCATCCAGGTTTTCTATTCGACACCATGGTTAACATGCACATGCAAAGGTGGATGATCCTAAAGTGCTCAAACATCATTTTCAAATCAGCAACGTGCTTGTGCACAACCAGGCTTTCCATGCTTATTCTCTAACCCGTTGCAGCGATGAAAGGATAGCACCGAGATAACACTCGTGCTACTATCCTCTTGATAAAAATAACACAGACTCTCTATCATGGTATGCATCAAAAAATCAGCAACAATCAGCATGCAAATCACACCATTCAAACTTCCCAAGCCCCTACGTTTAGGTATTGCTTTCGTTGCATAGGTGTAGAGGTTCATTTTGTCATGTTTTGATGTATAAAAAGTAATAAATCACAAACTTTGACAAAGAGATAGGGTAAACTGAGGCTAAACCTCATGCTTGACCACTACCACACATCCACAAAAAATTCTTATATTTTGTCTTTTTTTTCTAAGACGTATTTCTATTTTTTCCCTTATTTTTTTCATTTTCTTGATTTATTTGGCAATAAAATATACTATTTTTTGGTTTTTCTTATTCCAAACACCTCAGCATACTAACATTCAATTTATCTTTCATATTCACCCCATGGGAACACCTTTTACCCACCGAAAACGGAAAAACTACCATTTTACCACTTAAAAATCGCATTTCGGGTTTACGAGAATTAAATAGAGCATATAAATCATTGAGAAATCATAATTTTCTAATAAACAACAATTACTCATAATGCAAGCAGCACACAAAATAAATTTTCATCCAATAAGAACATAATTATCATCATAAACTATAAAAAATCCTTCATTTTCTTTATAAAAATGGTCATACCGTGTTTTTACGTAACTCGAGATGCCTTGAATGATTGCATAACCAGCAAACAGAGCCTCCATTGCTCTCAATCCAATGCTGTACTTCAATCTTCAATATCTCCATCAATTTCCATCACCATTTTCTTCATTCTTTCTTCCCTGATTCCTTCATCAAGATGGCACACATGAACAGCCCATAGAGAAGAGAGGGAGGGAGGAGAGAGAAAGACTAGAATCTGTTCTCTTCATCCATATAGCCATTCCTTGTGCGAAGGGCGGGGATATGCTCAGCCAAGAGGGAGAAGATGCCGGGTAATCTCTGTTACATGAGGTATTTGCAGCCCCACATCATGAGGAGAGAGGATGATGGCGCATTTTGCACCTACGTGTTCTCGCCATGCTCTCCTTCTCTCTCCATGATTTGTTGCATGAAAAATTAAGGGCGGGGGGGGGGGGGGGGAGGGGGGTTTAAATTCCAAAGGGCACCCCCCCTTAGGTCCAAGTTGTGGCCACCCTTTCAAATCTTGCCCATCTTGTGGCCACTTCCTCATCTGGACTCCGATTCGAGCTCTGAAAAATCCTGGGCATCCAACTTGACATCCCGCACTGACTGGCAGCTCCTAGCATCCCGCGCGACAGTCAAAAAAATTATCAAAAATCCATAAGTGTCGCTCGGGCGCCTTTTAAAAGCCGTCTTTCACTTGGTGCTTAAAATCGTCCTAGCTTCAACCAACGCCTTCGATGTTAAATATTTCTCCCCTGAATTACGGATTTTTTGGCAAATTTTAGCACATCCCGGTCTCAAAACTCCACTCTCAAGTTAGAAAACGCTGCATGGTTCAATCATAAAACCCTAAAGTTTAGTAGCATGAATCTTGAATGCATGTTATAAAAGGATCAATTGGAATTATGCTATAACTTAACATATGCTTTGATCTTAACCCGAAAAGTTAGGGTTTGTAAATTAACTTATACGTAGGCAATGAATCATGTGGTTACGAAAATGGTAGCGTAATTATCTTCAAGAGTAGACAAGTAAATTGGTTTAACCTAAACACCAAAACCGCGAGGAACTCGTTAGGAATGGTTAAATCGATGCAACACATCCCAAGTGCTAACTGGGATTTAGCACGTTGAGGACATGACCTAATTGCTCTTATTACAAAAGCTGAAACTCTTGAATCTAAAGATTTGCCCACATTCACTAAATGTAGGACAATAGGATGTACTTGTGAGAGACGATCTAGGGTTTCTACCCTAAGGATCTCTCGCTAAAAAGATGAAACTCGGTTTGAACTTGGAACCCTAGGACTGACAATGTCGGCCTAATGCAATCAGGAATGGATTGTTATATCTAATCATGATACCGTGATTAGAAGAGGCCATTGATGGGATAGTCCCATGGATTAGGTGCGACACTTAGCAACAAGTTGCAGAGTCGCATGATCTTGTGATTTGATCACAAGGGAATGGCCAATTCCTCAGAATGAGATTGGCAGATTCTTACACAAGTTATCTTGCAAGAGGATGAATAATCGTCCTGATATAGTATCTTTCTTGGGTAAAGTGACCAAGGATACGGGGATTAGGTATTTGCTTGGAAGCAAAGGACCAATCAGTAAATTGAAATAAGATATTTACTGCTAATAGCACTTAAGGTTTTGGTTAAGTTGGGTTAATAGGGTACGGCCCTAACCCAAGGATATAAGGGTTAACAGACAAACCCTTGGGGATCTTGCCAAGTCGCAATTGATCCCAGATCGAGTGCTGGATGCATTCAGAAAGAAGAATTCACTCCTTAGCAGTTGGCCAAAAATAACAATCAATGGAATTGATTGTGCTTGTAACAGTTTTAAGAGCACTGTTTTGCTTTGTTTGCTCAAAGAATTAAAGGATGAAAATATATCTAATGCTTCAGGTTAAAGGCCTGAAGGGAGAGGCAGCTTCAGTTACCCCCGACTGCCTGCCTGACCCTAACCAAGGGGATTGTTAACCGCCCCAGGAAGGTGGACCGAACCCGCCACGAGAGGTCTCTCCGTTGAGCGCTACTTGGAGCAGGAGGACGCTTGGGTGCTAGAGGGGGCTCTGGTCGTAAATTCCTGGTCTTCCGGGCCCTGCATAAGAGGCCAATGAGACTCGGGATTGGATCTCGAGGCCCGCATACTAGTCTACGAACAGAATCTTGGATTAGTAATCCCTGTGGATTGCTGGATAGCCTTCGGGCGGATTATGGATAAGCCTACAGGTTGGATGTTATAAATGTATTTCAAAGATAAATATGATAAGCTGTTGAAAAGAAACTTGTTTGACATTGTTTTTCTATGTCAAGTGCTATGATTACGTGAAGGAACCAATGCCTAACGAGATAATTAAGGAAGCTAATTGATGCATGTCCAACTAAATGTGGTAGGTAACTAAATAACTAAAACAACCTAGGAAAGTGTGGTGGATGTGGCCATGGTCCCGTCCTACGGATGGGTGGTCCCGGTTGGCCGGGAACTTTTCTCAATCTTGATGGATACCAAGAAGATCGATCAAAGGACACGAATAGCAAGGGTGCTGATCGAGAGTCTAAGTTATAATAATCCCGATTTACACTATTTTAGGGGAACGGAATGGGACTATGCCTTATGGTAGAGAGGTCGAGCCTTGCATCCCTCTCGTTTCCCATTCTCCTTGAACCAAGTAGAGCGTGAATCCGCTTCGACCCTGGTGTTTCTGTGTAAAGTAGTTCACTTGGGGTTCGATGCTAGTTGCTGTTTAGGAAATGACCATTAGGAAAATACCCTGATTCAGGTCGGTCCTAAGTGGGAACGGCCATAATACTTCCGCTACGTGGCAGACGCGGAAAGTCCTAGATCGCAAACCCCGTGACATTCCATGGGAGTGCGGGGCAGAGCTTTCTAGACATCCTTTCCAATGGACTACTAAGACGTGTCCTGAAGATTACAGGCAGACACGTTACAGTTGGTATTAGAGCAAATGAACGAAGAATTTATTTTAAGAAATCTTAATAAGATGAAGTAAAGCAAATGTTGTTGTTCCAAACATTTCCTTACTTTCGATGCTATCTTGCAGAATTATGAAGCATGTAACAGGTTCTTAGTGTTCCGAGTCATGTTTATGACCACGATGCATGCTTCAGATTATCGATGAAGGATCGATATGATGAACATCTTAGACTACATTTACAATCCATCGCCTGTGTACATGGAATGGAGATGGATGGGTGTTTCAGGGATCTATTACATAGCTGCCCATCGACCTGCGTACCTTCAAGAGAATCAAGTGGATGGAGGACTTAAAGATCGTGAAGCTGTTCATTTTTATTGAGGCTCATGTGAACGTGACCCTACATGTCGGAGCCCGAAGGGTTAATCAGAATAAGTATGTGTACGGGGAAGTGATTTGAGTAATCCCTGCCAACCGAATCAAGGTGATGGGACGTCATGAGAAGAACGGATATCAGAGGAAAAGATACCCTAATCTTCCAATGACCTATCGATTCCTAAAAATCGATGACTCCAATCGGTACTACTACTCAATACCTGTAGCTGAATGCAACAACATCTTATTCTCCTCGAATTAATGTAACAGTTTGTTCCATCGCCCCAAGAAAAATTGTACTCTGAAAGGGCTATGTTCACATGGATGAAATAAGACTTCTTCTTAACAATGATTGTCTTGACTATGTATATTGATAAAGAAGTAAAGTGATTGGTCACTTGGCTAAAGGCTGAAGTAAATATGTAATGTAATGTGGAATTCTTTCTGGGAGGAAAGACGACTTGGTCAAATTCAGAGTCATGAGCCTAGGTATCCATGAGTGTCTACTCGGAATGGATTGGCTTAAACCTAATGACACCCACGTTTACTATGAAAAAGGGCCAAATTTCCTTTCGGAACTCTGAAAGGGATTTAATCACAACTCAAGGTGAGGCTGGAGTGCCAAAAATTCGATTGGCCAAGACATCTCAGATTATAAAGGGAGTCAAAAAAGGACTACCTGTCTATTTGATTAAGCTCAATAAGTTAGATCAGAATCAGGAGACTAGTGAAGGACCTTCTTGGCTAAAGGAATACACGGACATATTTCCTGAAGAGTTAACAAAACTCCCGCCTCAAAGAGAAGTGGATCATGAGATCAAGCTAGTACCAGGAGCTGCGCCAATTGCAAAGAGACCTTATAGAATGTCCATACCGGAAGCAATTGAGCTGAAGGAACAACTCAAGCAACTGCTAGATCAGGGCTACATCCGTCCTAGTAGCAGTTCACCATGGGGAGCTCTAGCACTGTTCTAGAAAAAGAAAGATGGAACACTTCGACTATGTATTGATTATAGAGGGTTGAATCAATCAACTGTTAAGAACAAGTACCCTATTCCTAGAATAGATGAGCTTCTTGATCGTCTTCAGGGTGCGAATATATTTTCCAAGATTGATCTCACGTCTAGTTACTATCAGATAAGAATCAAGGAAGAAGATATCCCAAAGACGGCCTTCAACACAAGATATAGGCACTTTGAGTTCCTAGTTATGTCATTCAGGCTTACGAATGCGCCTGCCACTTTCAATAGGTTAATGCAGGATATTTTTAGGCCATATCTTGATGACTTTGGACTTGTCTTCTTCGATGACACTTTAGTCTATTCCAAACAGGAGGAAGATCATGAGACCCAACTTCGGATTGTCCTTGAGACAATGAGGTCACATAAGCTGTATGCTAAGATGAAGAAATGTGCATTCTTCAAGCGTTAGATTGAATATCTGGGAATTCATCGTATCAGCGGAAGGAATCTCAGTGGACCCAGCTAAGGTCAGAGATGTGCTAGAATGGCCAATACCAACAACTGTCAAAGAAATACATAGTTTTCTTGGATTGACAGGATGGTATAGGGTCTTCATTAAAAACTATGCTTTGATTGCAGTACCTCTGATGGACTTACCGAAGAAGCAAACTTCCATTGCATGGTCAACTTCCGAATAAACTAGCTTTGATAAATTGAAGCAAAGTTTGGTATCAGCACCTATCCTAAAACGTCCAGACCTCAGAAGGGAGTTTGAGATAGTAGCTGATGCTAGCACGCTTGCCTTAGGATGTGTGCTGATGCAGGAAGGTCACCCTGTAGCATACTCTTCAAGGAAACTGAAGAGCCATGAAAAGAATTATGCTACCCATGATCTAGAACTTTTAGCTATCATCCATGCTCTAAAGCTTTGGAGAAACTACTTGTTGGGTAACAAGTTTACTCTAGTGGCTGATCATAAGAGTCTCAAGTGGATCTTTACCCAGAACGAGCTCAACATAAGGCAACGTTGGTGGATTGAAGTGCTGGAGGAGTATAACTTTGAAATCAAGTACCGACCTGGAAAGGAAAATGTAGTTGCCGATGCACTCAGTCGCAAGGCATTCCTTAATTCTCTAATCTTGCAAAATCCATCAACAGCTAGATCTCTAGCTACAAAGGTATCTATGCCAAACAATCCAATACTTGAGCTAGCTAAAGAGGAGCCATGCCATGACCCAGGCTATCAAAAGATGCTAAGGGAGATCTCTATCAAGGACCAGGATCAAAAGCTATAAGCTAAGTATTATGAATTCTGTATCAATAGTGGACTTGTCTACTATAGAACGAGAGTATGTATACCGGCAAGCCAGTCACTTAAGCAGAAGATATTGTGGGAAGCTCATGATTCCCCTTTTTAGGACATCCTGGCTATGCCAAAACTCTCAATGCAGTTAGAAAGAGCTAGCATTGGGAGAGGCTTAAAGGTGACATTCTCAAATATGTCACTGAGTGCTTGTCTTGTCAACGTATCAAAGCTGAACATGTCAAGATGCCAGGGAAGTTGCAACCACTTGACATTCCCCAAATGAAATGGGAATTCATCAGTATGGACTTTGTTGTTGGCCTACCCCAAGTTCAGGGAGGATACAACTCCATCATGGTTGTAGTTGACATGCTTACTAAGGTTGCACACCTTATTCCAGTAAAGACAAACTATAAAGCCTCAAACATTGCAAGGTTGTTTATCAAGGAGATATTCAAACTACATGGGTTACCCAGAAGAATCATTAGTGATCGTGATTCTCTCTTCACATCACACTTCTAGAGAGCTATCTTTGAAGCCATTGGGACTCAACTCTGTTTTAGCACAGCTTACCATCCCCAAACCGATGGTCAAATGAAGCGAGTCAATCAAGTTATTGAGGATATGCTTAGGGCACACTGTTGTCGTGAACCAAAAAGGTGGATTCAATACTTGCCTTTGGTGGAATTTTCCTACAATGCTTCTTACCAACAGAGCATTCAGATGACCCCTTTTCAAGCATTGTATGGTCATGACTGTCGAAGTCCCCTAAACTTCTCAGATCCAACCCTGAGGGTTGAAGCTTCAAGGCAGATGTTGGAAGAGATGGATGACCAAGTAAAGTCAATAAGACAGGACATCCAAGCTGCCAGGGATAGACAAAAGGCCTATGCGGATTTGAAGCGTCAAGATAGAATCCTCGAAGAAGGAGACATAGTCTTCATTCTCGTACGCCCAAAAAAGAGTTCTCTATCCTTAGGAGATTGCAAGAAGCTAAGTCCAAGGTATTGTGGACCATACAAGATCCTCAAATGCCTAGGACCTAATGCGTATAGACTGCAACTCCCTGAGAACCTAAGGGTTCATAAAGTATTCCATATCAACCTATTGAAGAAGTATGTATCTAATCCTAACCATGTACTTGATGACCAACAAGTTGTAATGCCTAGTCAAGGAGTCCTTGAACTAAGGCCTGACAGGATCTTAGATGTTTGGGAGAGACAACTGAGATCTAGAATATTGAGAGAATGCCTCGTCCAGTGGAAAGATTATCCCGAGGAGGATGCCACTTGGATAGATGAAAGCACTCTCAACCATCAATATCCCCAATTTATCTCAAGATGAGGACATCTCGATTCCTCCAAGGGGGAGAGAATGTAATAATTCTGATTCCTAAAAACCGCATTCTTTATAAGAACCTCCTCTTAGGAGGCCAAAGGGATAATTTATGGGGAATAATGGCAAATTTTTTTTAATTATCCCTCTCTCCCCCAGTCGACTGTCGTGCTGGAGGAGAGGGGAATAGTAAGGTTGATTAAGCCCCTTGCTGGAGCTCGCGGGGGGGGTGAAGGCCATGCAGGAAGCCGCGTGGGGGAGGGAAGATCCCCTCCCCTCACCTATAAAAGCCTTGTGGGGGGAGTGAAAGGAGGGAAGGCCGTCACGCTGTTGAGTGGAGCTGAGTGTACCGCTGCATGAAGGAGAGTAAGTGGAGATCTGCCATGTCGTGAGGGAGGAGCTAGTTGCTACTGCCACGCCGTCACACCTGAAGCTGAGGCCGCCCCAGTGCTGTCCACATAGCTGCCATCGAAATCTTCTTCTTTCTCCATGTTACCAGAAGCTTTCCGGAAGCTTCTTGAAGCTTCTAAGGGGGCTCTTTAAGCCCCGTTTCCCCCCTTTTGTCCACTGCGTGCATTTTAAAACCTTCCCCTCCCCGAGATTTAAACTCCTCCTCGTGGGTTCCCCCCCTCCCCCCCACAAAAACCCCTCTTTAAGGTCTTTTACACCCCTTGCCCCTTTTTTTCAATCCCCTGAAGTCCATTTAGTACCCCCTTTTCTCGTGGAGTCCTATCCGAGGCCTTTAAAAAGGCTCATTAAGCTTTTTCCCCCTTGGATTTCCCACAAGCTCCCAATAAGCCCGAGTGCTAAATCCCATTTCCTCGTGGGCCTTCCCTATTGCCCTCTCAAGCAGGTTCTTGATAACCCGGGATCTTTTAAAAATCCCCTTTGCCTTCACAAAGCAAATCTTTTACACCCCTTCTTCCTTGAAGTTTAAGGAGGAATCCTATAAAGCCTTATAAAGCTGCTTCCAAAAGACTGAGAAATTAATCAAGGAGGTCGAATCACAAAGGAAGTTTCGCGTGCGAAGGAGACGGCCAAGATCATAAATCTGCATCCAAGACGAAAAGGCCGCATTTGCGATGGCTCCTAAGAAAGCACAAGGCGCGACCGCAGGAGGATCATCTCCTAACATCCATGTGGATATTTCACCACAAGTCCAGAATTTTCTTCCTAAATTTGATTAACGTCGTAATATTTTCAATTGTGCATGGATCATTTATGAAATTAGGATGCATTTTTTTGATTGAAATACTTTGGATAAATTAAAAGGAAATACTTTACGATCAAGGAAATTGGTCATTTGTGTTTTTCCAATGGAACGAATTAAAGGACATAAGACGTCTATGCATCCTTAGCAATTTGTTATATGCATTACAATAACGAATTTAGATTAATTAAAGATCATCTTTTCGAAGTTATTATTGTACACTTCGATTAGGCATGGAAAGAATAAATCGCATGTTGCATTATTAGGCATCTTTACTTCGAAATGATTCATTAAAAGAAGTTGCTAATAATCCATAGGAATTTGCAAGGCAGGGAAATGGTTCTTGAGCTGCTTAAAGTAGATTAAACACTAGTCGATTGGCTTAAATCTCAATCAAATACATAAATAGTTACGAAAGGTTGTGTAATGCTCATTCAGCGCACGAAAATCTCATTTAGAAAAGAAGTTAGAAAAAGCTGCATGGTTCAATCATAAAACCCTAAAGTTTAGTAGCATGAATCTTGAATGCATGTTATAAAAGGATCAATTGGAATTATGCTATAACTTAACATATGCTTTGATCTTAACCCGAAAAGTTAGGGTTTGTAAATTAACTTATACGTAGGCAATGAATCATGTGGTTACGAAAATGGTAGCGTAATTATATTCAAGAGTAGACAAGTAAATTGGTTTAACCTAAACACCAAAACCACGAGGGACTCGTTAGGAATGGCTAAATCGATGCAACACATCCCAAGTGCTAATTAGGATTTAGCATATTGAGGACATGACCTAATCACTCTTATTACCAAAGCTGAAACTCTTAAATCTAAAGACTTGCCCACATTCACGGAATGTAGGACAATAGGACGTACTTGCGAGAGACTATCTAGGGTTTCTACCCTAAGGATCTCTCGCTAAAAAGATGAGACTCAGTTTGAACTTGGAACCCTAGGATCGACAATGTTGCCCTAATGCAATCAGGAATGGATTGTTATATCTAATCATGATACCATGATTAGAAGACGCCGTTGATGGGTAGAATAGTCCCATGGATTAGGTGCAACACTTGGCAACAAGTTGCAGAGTCGCATGATCTTGTGATTTTATCACAAGGGAATGGCCAATTCCTCAGAATGAGATTGCCAGATTCTTACGCAAGTTATCTTGCAAGAGGATGAATAATCGTCCTGATATAGTACCTTTCTTGGGTAAAGTGACCAAGGATACGGGGACTAGGTATTTGCTTGGAAGCAAAGGACAATCAGTAAATTGAAATAACATATTTACTTCTAATAGCACTTAAGATTTTGGTTAAGTTGGGTTAATAGGGTACGGCCCTAACCTAAGGATATAAGGGTTAACATACAAAACCTTGGGGATCTTGTCAAGTCGCAATTGATCCCAGATCGAGTGCTGGATGCATTCGGAAAGAAGCATTCACTCCTTAGCAGTTGGCCAAAAATAACGACCAATGGAATTGATTGTGCTTGTAATAGTTTTAAGAGCACGGTTTTGCTTTGTTTGCTCAAAGAATTAAAGGATGAAAAGATATCTAATGCTTCAGGTTAAAGGCCTGAATGGAGAGGTAGCTTCAGTTACCCCTGACTGCCTGCCTGACCCTAACCAAGGGGCTTGTTAACCGCACCGAGAAGGTGGACCGAATCCGCAGTGAGAGGTCTCTCCGTTGAGCGCTACTTGGAGCAGGAGGACGCTTGGGTGCTAGAGGGGGCTCTGGTCGTAAATTCCTGGTCTTCCGGGCCCTGCATAAGAGGCCAATGAGACTCGGGATTGGATCTCGAGGCCCGCATACTAGTCTACGAACAGAATCTTGGATTAGTAATCCCTGTGGATTGCTGGATAGCCTTCGGGTGGATTATGGATAAGCCTACGGGCTGGATGTTATAAATGTATTCCAAAGATAAATATGATAAGCTGTTGAAAAGGAACTTGTTTGACATTGTTTTTCTATGTCAAGTGCTATGATTACATGAAGGAACCAGTGCCTAACGGGATAATTAAGGAAGCTGATTGATGCATGTCCAACTAAATGTGGTAAGTAATTAAATAACTAAAACAACCTAAGGAAAGTGCGGTGGATGTGGCCATGGATCTGTCCTACGGATGGATGGTCCCAGTTGGCCGGGAACTTTTCTCAATCTTGATGGATAACAAGAAGATTGTTCAAAGGACACGAACAGCAAGGGAGCTGACCCAAAGTCTAAGTTATAATAATCCCAATTTACACTGTTTTAGGGGAACGGAATGGGACTATGCCTTATGGTAGAGAGGTCGAGCCTTGCATCCCTCTCGTTTCCCATTCTCCTTGAACCAAGTGCAACGTGAATCCGCTTCGACCTTGGTGTTTCTGCGTAAAGTAGTTCGCTTGGGGTTCGACGCTAGTTGCCGTTTAGGAAATGACTATTAGGCAAAAACCCTGATTCTAGTCGGTCCTAAGTGGGAACGGCCAGAATACTTCCGCTACGTGGCAAACACGGAAAGTCCTAGATCACAAACCCCATGACATTCCATGGGAATGCCGGGTGGAGCTTTCTAGACATCCTTTCCGATGGACTGCTAAGACATGTCGCTTGAAGATTATAGGCGGACACGTTACATGATCTTATTTAAAATGCATATTCTAGAGTATCCTTCTCAGTGATTCATCAACAAATTGAGTAGGTGGATGCTCCAAGTATGACGTAGCCTATGGTCCCATGTCAATCTCTTGACACAACTCCACATACACTAGAAGGTCGATAGAAAGGTTACCGCAAAAGGATGAGTCCACCTCGTTCTCAAAGAATTCTTGGCCTCTTGTCTTTCCATCATTGTTACTTGATTCTGCCTCCTCTACATGCTCCAAGCTTTGGGCTGCCTCCACTCCTTGCAATATTGACCCCTCCATATTCATATTGTCCTCATCTATGTTGGGAGCATTGCTTTCATCATATACTCTCACACTTTGGAGAGCTGAAGGCACAACATACCACCATTGAGGTTGTCAGGGGTTTGGATAGAAAATAACCTATTCAAAATCACATACAATAGATATTTAACATTTGTAACATATGCCATGTCATAATAAAAGCTTAAAAAACATGAGTTCATGCACCTATTCACAATGGGTTGCTAATACAAACGTGTCATGCAAATCCGTCTATCTTTTTTCAGAATCTATTTTGAGAAATCTAGATGGACCTCGTCGAACAATTGTCCCAGCTCCTTCCAGTACTACTTTGAACCACTGCACATCGAATAGGATTATGGAGAAGCTACGGTAATCCACCATGATAATACTTTGCAAGTTCCCAAAATACTCCATCTCTTCTATAACGGTGTTTGGATCTGTGGCTCGCCGCGGCTCTCTTGCTCAAACTTTGCCATGACACCACAATCCATTGTGGAGTGCATTTTGTCGATACGCTCCATGTAGAAATGTCGTCTGCACGACCACGCTGTATTGTATATTTTGTAATGTACATTGAAACTATTAATTAGTTGTCACATATAAGATATAGATAGGACAACTTATAAAAAATGTGGCCACCTTTGGACCACATCCCCAGACTACATTCCCTCAAGAATTCCCACTCCTCATTAGAGACCTCCACCCCTTTGCAAGAGGCTACGATCGAAGATCCATGCAACCATCGCATAGACATAAACCGTGGTATGTCCTCCGTGCCCTTGGGATATCGAATCGGTCAGTGGCACATATTACGTCAAAATTTGGATCGTGCTTATTCTCGATCTTTTCTGTCTTGCTCGTATCTAGCAAGCCATATCTCCATGGAGGCATGGTGCAACATACCAAAATGATTCACTTTCTCCTCCATTGCAGCATCCATCCTTTTTTCTACCCTATTTCCAACCACCACATCTTCGAGCAGACTATCATCATCCTTCAGTGACCATAGCATACTGTTGTCTGAATCCACCATTGGTAGCCACTATGAGATATGCACTAATATCTTAGACACCAACCAACCTTCAGCCATGCTACCTTCTGGCTGAGCTCATTATCGCTTAATGCCTTTCAGGGTTTTCATGAAGTGCTCCAAGAAGAACATCCATCACATATGGACACGTTCCAACATCTCTACTTCATCTATAAGATGCAGCAAGAGGTGGGTTTGTATCGTGAGCATGCTAGTGGGCAAGTACTTCTCAAGAGATAGACCGTCTCCATTGCTCCCCGCCTTGTGGATTCAATAGAGGATGTCTTGATCTCCTTCTGTGAGATCCATTGTACTAAATTTGACAACCTATAAATCGCCCCACGTATTTCGAGAGTGAGGCATCCTGTGATTGCGATCGGTATTACAAACTGCCACAAATGAAGAACCATTACGAACAACAACTACACACCAAATAGCAAAATATGTAGGCCACTTACAATCCATTCGTAGGACAAACCTGACATATCTTATGCCAATCATGGGATTTTAGCCCTGACATATCTTATGCCAATCCATTCGTAGGACAAACTTGACATATCGTATGCTAATCATGGGATTTTAGCCCTGATCATTGGTCATCTTTAGAAAATGCGGATCTAAGAGAACACATCATACCCGTCAGAGTATGGATATGTTAGAATGTAGGCATGGGAATCCACCCTAAGCAAGGGTCTATAAGGGTAGATGTATATGAATGGCCTTAAGTGGCAAGTGAAGCCCTAACCCTAGATTGACAGAGGCTATATAAACAGCCTATGGGTCACTGTCAGTGGTGAGAGAGTGTACCGAAGTTGTACTCTAAGTAACTTAGTAAAAAAGATTTTATTCTTATATTTTGAGCTCTCATCTCCCTTATGCACATCCTTCTTGCTACAAACTTCGAGTATTCATATGGTATCAGAGCCTCCTTTGATCCTTTTAGCTTTCTCTATCCTCAGCTTCACTAAGTGCACATGATTTTCAATCATTTTATCTTTTCCCTCTTACCTCCATAGCCAAACCTTGACCCCCTGACCTTGGAGGACCTGGGGAAGCCAAAGGAGAGAATTTTACCTCTTGACTTCTACTGAGGACTTCTTCTCCAACACAAGGCGACCTGGCATGGAATATCAGAGGGCAACATTATGCGTCATGGAGGATAGCATTGAAGAAATTGCAAATCAGGTGCACAAAACTTGTAGCCTCTTGTTCATCACCATGGCACGGCATGTAGAAGATGCAATAATGGTGCATGTCTTGGGGCAATGATAGCCTCCAAAGTGGGCTTCCTAACTCTAAAAGGGTTTGGCAAAATTCCATCTCTACTGGCCACACAGAGGCAAACCCTACCTACATGTCTCTTGGCAGCCATAGCCAAATCTCAAGCTTGCTTCAAATTTTAAAAATTTTCACTACTCTTATCACTTAGAGTGATTCTATTTGTAAGGCTATGTGTACAACTATAAACACATAGACCATATCCCAATATTAGTCTGCTGGTACGTCAGAGATATGAGTGTTATTGTACTTTCCTCCGATTCATCCAAGAGCATAGAGTTGATGGATAAGCCATGCTTCACCAAGAACTCCTCAAATAGGCCACATTATCAGGAAGATCTTGAAGTCTAGTCAAAGTTTACCTCATTGAAACCTAGGAAAACAGTAAAGCTTAAGTCAAGAGTTGTTCGAAGAACGGGACCTCCTAAATCCTATCTTGAGATATTGCATATGTATGATTTCCAACCGTTTTCAACTCTAAAACTTTAAAGTTGGCTATCACTTCTACTATTTGGTTGTACTTGGCCACTTGTAAAGGACTAGACACTGCCATTGCTTAAGGCAATAGGTAAGACCTTCCTAAAATGGCCATGGCCTATGCAAATGTAAGGCCTCGAATTCTCAAGTTCAATGGAAAAGATTTCCATCCTTTGCGAGTCCTGGTAAAATACAAAATGATGGAAAGAGGCTACTTGCCCTTCATAAAAGGAACCAAAGTTATTGACCCATCCAATCCCTTTGATGTAGAAGATGATGAAAGAGCTCAGTTCATCATCATGCTTCATTTAGATGAATCTTTAATTCATCATATTGACCAACTCTCCACTACCAAGGAGAAGTGGGATGAACTTGAAAGGCTCTATGGTGCCATAGGAAAGAACTCCAAGATCTTTTCAAAGATTGAGTTTTTCAGCTTGGAATACAAACAGGGAGAAGACCTAAGCAAGTTTATTTCACATATGAAGGGGCTTATGGCACAACTTGCCTCCATTCAAGCACCCATTCATGATGAAGATACCATTGCCATCCTTCTGAAATTTGTGAAGAAGGTTTTTCCAACCCTTGTGACTACCCTAACTAACATTCAAAACCCAACCTTGGCAAGTACCATCTAGTCTTGCCTGGATGAAGAGAAGAGAAACAATACTGAAGGAACTTTAGCATTCACTTCCCGTGAGAAAGTGTTAGTCCATATTGCTTCTACTAAGTGCTCCTTCTGTTGCAAAAAAGGGCATATTGTAAGCAATTGCTGGAAGAAATACCCTAACAAAATAAAGTGCAATAAATGCAAAAATATTGGGCATATCACCAATAAGTGTCCCAATGTTCCAGAAGTAACTAAGGAATTGGAGGCCAACTTTGCCTCCTAATCCACAGATGACCTACTCTTTTGAGACTTGTAACATCCTCTACCTATGAATGTCCTTGTAGCCTAATTTATAAAGGCATCCCATTTAATTGATTGGGGAGGGGGGGGGGGAGGGGGGAACTTTAATATGTCTGGTGATGCAATGCCACGATGGCATTGAGGGGGAGTGTTAGAATGTAGGCATGGAAATCCACCCCAAGCAAGGGTCTATAAGGGTAGATGTATGTGAATGGCCTTAAGGGGCAGGGAAAACCCTAACCCTAGCTTGGCAGAGGCTATATAAACAACCTATGGGTCACTATCAATGGTGAGAGAGTGTACCCATGTTGTACTCTAATCAACTTAGTAAACAAGATTTTGTTCTTGTACTTTGAGCTCTCATATCCCTTATCCACATCCTTCTTGCTACAAACTCTGAGTATTCACATGATAGACCTGATAATTTGCTTCAAAAAATGCTATTCTTTAGTGGACAGAACCAAAGGAGTGTGAGGTAGTTGCAACGACCATCAACACACTCAATTGCAGCCAAAACGCCTCCATCTCGCCTATCTCCTTTAAATCCATTCATGCCCCTGTAGTGTCTCTCTTTTCTATGATGTGATCCCATAGTAAGCTACCCACATTTTTGAAAATATGCATGGGATTCAACAAGTGGTTGATCTGTAAGTGGGTCCAATACGAAAACTCGTAGAAAACTGAGAATCGTCGCATTTCGTTTGGATGCGACTCCATGTGGACCATTTTTAGATCGTACCAGCTCTGGGCATTCATTTGTGCTAGAAGTCATCCAAGAAACCTTCCCTCAGTTCATGACCCTCCAGAAAGAAAGTGGCGTATCCTTGATATACCATCTTCTTCATGGTTTGTGACCTTTGGGAGTCTAACTATGGCCCACACAATGGACATGCATGATAACCTGAGGTAACCAGACCTGTCCCAACACCTTTATTTAGTGAACACAAACTTGAACGAGCTATGATAGATATGACCAACGAGAATAGAAACCTACTTACCTGAGCACTCGGAGAATCTCAAAAAGTCATGCATGGTCCACATGAGAATGGCTCATATATTGGCGGACCTCGTGCAAAGCCTAGAAATGTAGAGTCAATGTGGCTCCATGCACATGAATCCACTAAAATTCGTTAGACTCCATCTGTGGATCTATTCTGCCCATGCCACGTTGTCAAGCTCGCCATGCCCGACATAGGAAACACAACTCTTTCTCATTTCTTAGTCACATTAAGCTAAGTGTGGTACTTGGCCACCTTGAGTTTATGACAGCTGATACAATAGAGATCCTCTTAGCTCGATGCTAGACTGTTACTAGAGAATGTAGCTGTGTCATTTAGGAATCCACTGGTTAACTCGGGAGGGTCATTATATATATATCATGTGCGTTCAATGCCTATTTTTAAATATCCTTATCTATGAATTTTTATTGAATAAAACACAACATTTTTTAATTGAATATCTAAGTAACCCCTTTATATAACACCCTTTTATATGTAAAAAATAGTGTTTTAAAATCTCTTTATTTTGAACTTATATGATACATACATATATTCATGAGTGAACCCCCCCCCCCCCCCCCCCCTCGAGCAAGTCAATTCTCGTTGGATGAGGCTAGATGCCTTGCTTGTGAGGCAGACCTAGAGAACACCTAATTGCCTAAATCTATACGCTCCCAAGTAGTAAGGATAGTGACGACTAGGATTGAATCCCTAGATGACTACCAAACTACCCTTCCTATGATTTAGGATCGGGTACATTAAAGTTATTTGCTAATGAGACTAAAAGTTCGTTCATGTAAAGAAAAGTCGACTATTTGGAACATATGGTGAGTAAAGAAGGAATCAAGGACGATCCAAAGAAAGTGTATTGTATGAAGAAATGATCACCACCTACCAATACCATTTCTCTTCGTGGTTTTCACGGTTTGTCCCCGAGTCTATGGAATATCTATCAGGCACTATGCAACTATAACAACACCTTTATGTCAACATTGGAATCTTTCATTATGAAGAGACCCTTACAACTCTCTTTTTAGTAAAAGGAGAGCATATTGAATGAGTCATTAAGGCAAATTATAAATAGATCAATGAGATAATATGCACTCAAGGACAAGAGTCCATAAAGCACAAAAGTTCAATGACAAGTGGCTTGCAAATTCTAGATGAAACATTTCCAGTTGGTTGGTAGGTTGTACACATGGGAAAAGCATCCGTAAAAACCCCATAGATTATCAATGAAAACATTCATTTTGGAATTTGAAGTTCTTGTACGTCCTTCCCCTAGCCAAAAAAGGCTACAAGGTCAAGATTATGGTTGGATGGAACAATAGTGTTACAAGAGGGCCATTGACTTTGAGTTTGTACAATATGTAGGTAAGGTGCATTATGGGTTTAGGTCTCCCCTTCATAAGGGGGGGGGGGGGGAGGGGAACAAGTCACATCCTGCCTATACAAGAGTTGAAAGGATTGTACCTTGGGCAAGTGCTTTCTCTTCTGCAGCGGCACTACTAAAGCCAAAAAGGACTCTCGCTTGTGCTTGTTGTTCTTGTTGTTGTTGCTGTTGTTCGGGAGCTCTCTCAAAAGAGATTCTCCCTTCCCTTCCGCGCATCACACACAGAATTGATGGATGTGGGAGGCCCCACGTCGACAGTTACAGACAGCGCTCTCTCTGTCTCTCTGTCTCTCTCTCTCTCTCTCTCTCTCTCTTCGTCGTCGTCGTCTTCTTCTGGCGTTGTCATGCAAGGCGCACTCTTTGTCGGCTGGATTGATGGACAAAAGAAAGCAAAACTGCATGTACGTTCCAGCAGAAGCAAATGAAAAAAAAACCATACACCCAAAATAAAAATCTTTTAGTTGATTTGCAATTATACACTCCTTTTGGTTGCTTGCAGGTCAATTGACTAGTAAATGTTGGTCTATATGGCCTTTCTTGCATGCCCCCTATTACACCATCCACTAGAATCATTAGACGAAAGAAAGGAGAAAAACATGAGTAGTAGCACAACTCATAAAAGGATGCTACTAGTTAGGGGATCAACACATTCTAGATCTCTCAAGGACATTGATCTTGTACAAGAAGGGAACTAATATGGCAATGGTGATGGCATTGGAAGAAAAGGGAAGATCAACATTAATGTGGTTGGAGGGGTGGAGAGGAAGATCTACTGGAACTATACATGATATGATCGATGATGAATCCTTGGGTGGAGGTTTGGAAAGCATGTTTGTCAAAGGGTTCACGATTATGTTATCCTCTTGGTGTTCTTTAACCCATTCTATTATCTATCTAGCTTTAGAGCCTATAAATTCCTTTCAACATAATCATTATTTGGTCCATAAGCATGCTAGGAAAAAGATATTGGATAGTGAGCAAGAAGATAACCTCTTTTCCCTCCTTAACTACTCACGGGAGAAATTGAACAATAAGATTTTGCCTTGATTACCTTGGACGCCACTATTATTGAACTAAATGCAACCATGCTTGCTCAGGACAATGGAACAATCAAAGATGTTGAAATATGACATAAGTGCATTGGGCATGTTATATATATAACAATTGAAAATTATACAACAAAAAGAGAGCATACTTGGCCTTCTAAGATTTAAGTATCTGGACTTAAGACATGTATGCTCAGCTTGTCAGCTTGGAAAGCAAGCGAGATTTCCATTTCTCAAACATGCTAAGAACAACACTGGACTATTGCAATTAGTGCAATCAGATATTTGGGGTCCTGCATCATTTAGTGGTGCAAGGTATTATGTATCTTTGATTAATGATTACATGTATACTTGGTTGTATATTTTGAAGCACAAGGATGAAGTATTGGATGTCTCTAAAGATTTCAAGAGTCATGCTAAAAAAGAGTTTGAGTATTATATCTCTTGCTTGAGATCAGATGGAGGAGATGAATATATTTGTCATGAATTTGATAGGTATTTGGCTAAGCATAGAACCAAAAAGCCACTTACATGTAGCTATACACTACAATAGAATGGTGTAGCAAAGAGGAAAAATAAAGTACTTATAGAAGCTACAAGGGCTATGTTGAATTAGAAAAATTTGCCAAACTATCATTAGACTAAAGGAGTTTGACTGCAATGTATATTCTAGATAGGACTCCTATAGCTAGTCTTCATGACATTATGCCTTATGAGAAACTGTATGCACATATAGGAAAGCATATAAATGTTACAATCCTTCTACATGTTGAGACATTGGTCAGCAGAGATGTTGTGTCTGATGAGTTAGCTTCTTGGTATGTCTACCAAAATATGGCTATTTTTAATGGACCAATACATAATAATTATGTTGAAATTTATGCTTCAGATAGTACTACTACTATTAATAGGCCTACAAGTGACATGTCTTCTACTATTGGATAGGTCACTTACAAAGTCATGGTTCTATGTCCATTGATAGAGATATGTTAGTGAGGGGGAGATTAGATAAAGGAAAATGGAAAATGTTTGAAGATGTTACTGGGCCACTTACTTCTAGTCATGAGTCACCTAGGAGTGACAGCTTAGATAGTCAACTTGGTATACCATCAGCTACTCTGCCTAGAGTTAGGTAAAACATGTATATACTGCCTCATGAGAGGGAATCTCATAGTGCACCACAGCTAAGAAGGTCAAAGAGAGTTAGAAAGCATGTTGATAGGTTGATTTATAGTGGATATTCAGCTAGACATTTTGCTTACATGACTAAAGTGATGGGTCACAAAGACCCTACAAGGTTTAGTGAAGCAATCAGTGACAAAAATTAATGTGTAGCTATGGATGAAGAGTGCATCGCATTGGTTGAAAATAACACTTGGGATTTGGTCAGGCAGATTGCCTAAATGCAAAATACCCATTGGTTTGCAAATGGGTTTACAAAGTCAAATACAAAGCAGAAGGATATTTGGAGAGATACAAAGCACGGTTGGTTGCTAAAGGTTATGTGTAGCAATATGACCTTGATTGTGAGGAAACTTTCAGCTCAATTGCAAAAATGGCAACCGTGAGAACTATAGTATATGGATGTCAAAAATGCATTTCTAAATGGGGATTTGATTGAGGAAATATATATGAAACAACTTGAGGGTTATGTGTATCTAGATTATCCTAATCATGTATGTGGGTTGAAAAAGGAAATTTATGGTTTCAAGTAGGCATCGAGAGCATGGAATGCTAGGATTAGCTCTTATCTACAAGAAACTGGATTTCAAATGGAAAGTGCTGATCATAGACTGTTCACTAAGAAGATAGATATAGGGTATGTCTTCTTAGTCATGTATGTTGATGACTTAATCATCACTGGGGATGATGATTCTGGTATTACTGATATTAAGTCTATGCTACAGACTGAATTCAAAGTGAAAGACTTAGGAGTGTTGAAGTATTTTCTAGCATTGAGGTAGTGACTACACCTCAAGGGATTTGAGTGCTATAGAAGTAATATACACAGGATATGTTGATCAAATATGGAATGATGGACTATTAGCCCATGGAAACTATGTTAGATTAGAATATAAAGCTTGGAGTTGATGTTAGCAATGAGATAGAGAATGTTACAATGTATAGGCAAATGGTGGGCAGCCGGATCTATCTTACTATTACACATCCCAACCTCTGTTATTCATTGGGATTGATTAGTCAATTTATGGAGAAGCCACACAAACCTCACTTGGACATGCAGTCATGAGGATTATGTGGCATGTTAAGGGTACATCTACTTATGGGTTGTTTTATGAGTTCAAATACCTCTCAAGTTTATAGGATATACTGATGTGGATTAGGTTGGTTGTTTAGAGGTTGTTCATATGATAGACAATCGACAAGTGGATATGCTTTTAGCCTTAGAAGAAATATGAAAATGCATAACCATTGATGGATCTTCTATCTATGGTACTTCCTTCCCAATTTACATCTATGTATCCAAAAAATATATGCTTGATTCATTTTCCATAGAACAAGCCATAGCTAACTATCTTCTTGACATACCTCAATACTCTCTTTATTGCATCCAAGTGGGTGTCTTATATAGCTTTTGGATGGATTGACTTATCACTCCAACTGAATAGCTCAAGTTTGGCCTTGTTATAGTTAAGTAGATCAAGCTATGAACCATCTTTCTGAATATGATAAGATGTCCATCATCAACCATCTTTACGTTTTGGTCCAATGTTGTATATATTCAAAGAGAGGGAGAGAGATAGACAAAGGATAGAGCTATCAAATCAGAGGGTAGTGAAAACATAGATGTAGAGTAACACACAACAACCACTAAGTCACACAATACGATGAAGAGATAGGTCACTAACTAACCACACAGCCTAACTACCATTGAGTTAGACCAACTCATTTATTATGCCACACATAATAGATGACAACTAAGGCTATAGATGTCTAACTAGGGTCAGTGGTCACACTGAGATTGAGCTTGATTCTTAACACTCCCCCTCAAGCTCAAGTCAATTGTTGTACTCCAAGTAGCTCTCTAAAGTAGATGAACTTATCTCTACCAAGTAATTTGGTAAAGATAGCAACTACCTGGCCTTTAGTCTTCTTCACATGAATCAAGTCTATCTTCCTTGCAAGCACCATCTCCCTGCTAAAGTGATAATGTGCTTCAATGTGCTTTGATCTAGTATGGTAAACTGGATTGCTAGCAAGAAGCATAGTACTCATGTTGTCACAATGCAATGTGATTGATCTGTCCATTTGTATGCCCAAGTCATTTAGTAGTTTCAAGAGCCAAACTCCTTCACATGCAACTAGGGGTACACCTCTATAGTCTACCCATGTACTAGAGAGAGTAGTTATAGGCTACTTTTTGCTACTCCAAATGAGTTAGAGTGGCAAGAAGCAATCCATAGTTGCTTTATCAAGTATGGAAGTAGAGTATAGAGGAATACGATTGGCAACATGTGACCAAACATGGCTAAGACTACTTCTATGTGACATGGGGATTGAGATAGATAGTGGAGTTATCATGTATTGTGATAATACTAGTAGCATTACTCTTGTAGAGATTCTAGTCTATCATGCAAGAACAAAACAAATTGAAGTGCACTATCATTTCATCAAAAGAGAAAGTCATGGATGGAGAGATATACTCGGTACATGTCAAAACCAATGACCAAGTTGTAGATATATTTACCAATGCATTAGGTAAAGATAAGTTTGAGTACTTTGAAAGTTATATAGAAATATTTCTATATAACTTTAGAGGAAAAGAGACTATATCTAAAGTGTCCAAAAGTCAAAGTATCTGTTCACTTTTGGATATACTCATCATTGTGTGAGTATGAAGAGAAGAGAAGAATGAAAATGAAGAAGAAGATGCTTTGAGCCTTTTATATCTTGTATCATCGCCCTTTCATTGCACATCTAAATTATTTCCTTTCAACTATCTAGTGGAAGCTCTACCAAAAATCTTACAAAATCTCTTAATTCGACATTCAACTAAATGGAATTAATCATGCATGGCATAATTGCCATTGCTCAAGTACTAATTTAAAAACTGTGGAAATTAATGAGGATGTGTCAAACACTAATATGGAGGCCAGTAAACATAGCCTTGTTGAATGGATGTCAACAATAAAAATAACCAAATTAGAAAGGCCTAGGTTAGGGATGGTTTGTGATAGATATATTTTTTATTTCTACTTGCTCCTCAATCGTGTTGATAAATCTAGGGAGGATTGTTAATTGAGGATTTGTCATTATGTACTTTGAGGCATCTCTCTAGTTGTGGAGTAGGACAATCATAGAGGGTGGATATGTGGTAATTAAGAGTGATGCACACATTTTTTGAAAAACTACACCATTATAGGTGCAATGCTAGGTTGCATTATTACAATAATGAGATTCATATATAGAAGACTATCATGAGTCAAAATGATGATTACTGTATTGGATTAAGAAGATGATGAATGATAAAATTCCTTTATATAAAACATTATTTCATTGAATATATATTTTCATATGAGAAATTCTTTTGCACAAAAGATGTAATATTCATTCATAAAAAAATAACTCCCCTATAAAAATGTAGATTGTATCATTCATGTCATGATTGGGCAGTCTTTATAACTAAGGGATCATGAAGAAAAATGTAATACCTTTCAAAATTGATTGCAATGAGTTATTTAAGTATATACTTTGGATTAATGGTCTCTTATGGCAATAAAAAACAAAAAATTTAGGATGTTACATTAAAATTATTAGAGATTTCTTTGGTAAATGGTTTAAGTGAATAAATAAGTAAGTAGAAATAACTATAAAATAAATAAACTTATAACTAACTTTAAATAATTATGTAGAACTAAATTAATTAAAGTTAGTTTAGTAATTTAAAAATAAACTTAAATTAAATTTTGTTTTTAATTGGAATTTAAAAAAATTAAAACATGTTTTAAAGGAAGCTTAAAGAATAGAAATAGCTTTATCTAATGAATTTATTCTTCAAGTAAACTTGTTTAGGGTTAGGGGAAAACTTAGAGACAGTAATAGCTTTACTCAGTAAATTTATTCTTCAAGTAAACCTATTTAAAAATTTGAAAAACTTAGAGAATAGTAACAACTTTACTTGATAAATTTAATTTTCAAGTAGACTTTTTTAGGAGTAGAATTTTTTTTAAAAAAGTGTATCTCTAATGGTTTATGACTTAACGCTAAAAAAACATGAAATTAAAATTATTAGCATAAAAATAAGAGACATTGGCTACAAAATGGAATGATGCAAGAGACATTGGCCACAAATGCAATGTCATAGTGGATACATAAGATAAGTACAAAATGGTAGGTAATTCTAAGCTTGGAGTAGTCTTGGGTGGATATACATATGACTACTCCAAGCTAGGAATTACCTAACATTTTATGTATCTTGTTATGTATTTACTACATCATTGTGTCTTGTGACCAATGCCTCTAAACTTAACATCACTATAATAGAATTGATGTAGAGACATAGATGCTTGACATGCATTAGCAGACACGTTCAACTACATGAAAACAGTTGTATTTAACCTTGTGATGACTAAAATGTATCTCATGCACAATTGAACATGCTCTAAAATTAACAAAAATAGCCTCACTATTACTTCTTGTTTAAATATATCTATAGATATATACAAGTCATCGTTTCTACACTGGTGATTAAACTTTGCACCTCTCTAGCCCTACCTTACTACATTTACAAACAAGTTATTATTGAGATGCCAAGCTCAACATGACTTGACACTCATGTACTTGGATGATCATTTTCACATTCATGCCTAGAAGCAAATGCTAATGTGGTTGGTACCCACATTAGCATATGCTTCTAGTGATATGTTACAACTGGACATTAGATAGTTTACCTATTTGAGTTATGAGATATCTATCTAGTTGTCTTTCTAGAGTTAATTTGTTTACACTTTGGACTATTTGCATGTTATGTATGTTATAGTTTCTATTTGTTCTTGCATATTCTTATAACGGAAAAGAAGAAGAAGAAGAAGAAGAAGAAAAAAAAGAAGAAAGCTTAGGGTTTTCAGCTTGCTATCTTGTGTATATTCTTAGTGTATTATGTAACTTGCAAGAGCTTAAGATCTGTGTGTGTGTGTGTGTGCGTGCATGCGTGCGTGCGTGCGTGCGTGCGTGTGTGTGTGTGTGTGTCTTCATGGTATCAAAGCAACGTTTGAGTGAGAATTGTCATCCACAAGCATAAGAGTCTATAAGAAAGCCTTATTGTGGAACACACCTATGGAGATCTCTCTCATACGATCTCTGACTAATGATACATCTTCATGATCTTGAAGTAGGTAAGGGAGTATTATAAATCTATAATTTGATCTCATGTAATTGAATTAGTATTCGATGTGTGTTTTGGTCTCCATTTGAGAGTTAGAGATAGTGCATATACCAATTTGATAATATTCAAGCACAATGTAAATCATGTCATTTTGCAAATAGGGTGTATGTTGAATGTGGTAGACAATATTTATAGATTGCCAAACATTACAAGTGTTGCTTAGGCTAAGCTTAGAAGTCCTTATGGGTAAAGATTATTGGGACTAAATTGAAGGAGATGATGTTGAGGCTCTAGAGTTACAAAAGGAAAATGCCATGTGTGAGCATGTCATAACATTTTATAATATTCCGCTGTTGCATCGTAAGGTCTCCCCCCTTTTTTCTTAAATGAATCAATTTAAAAATAATGTAATATTTTTAATTACATCTCCCCCACTGTCAACGCCATCGGTCGGTGGCAAGAGGGGGAGTTAAACTCGGAAACAACGGAAGAAAGGGAAGTGGACTGGGGGTGGAGGAGGAGATAATAAGAGAAAAAGGTGTGGCGTGGCAGGTAGTGGAGGCTGAGGATCACGAAGAGACAATGATTGCGATGGGAGGGAGGGGCACATGTGTGCCACCTCCAACCCCCACTATCTCTCCTTCTCCTTCCAAGAGGCATAGTTTGCATGGCGGGAGGGCTAGTCTGGCCACCAGGGTGAAGGCAGAGGGAGGGGGCCCTGTGTCAAACCCCCCTAAGAAAGAAGGCCAATCCTCTTCCTTTCCCCCCCCTTAATTATCACCAACTTTCCCTTATAAATCATTTCCCCCCCTTCCTTTCAGTAGAGACATTATTCTTCTTCCCCCCCTTGTTGCAAATTTATGAAGGAGAGTGAGAAGTAGTGAGAGAGAGAGAGAGAGAGAGAGAGAGAGAGAGAGAGAAGAAGAAGAAGAAGAAGAAGAAGAAGAAGCCCAAAAATAATCCCTTTTTGGGCGAAGGCTCGAGTACCCTCTCTCCCCATTGTGAGTCCCGTAACTCTCCATCGATTGCTTCTAATTGACAAGGAGACTGCGAAAGTCAAGACACAAGGCGTAGGGAATCCGGCACCAAGGAGTCCTTTGAGAGAAGTGAAGGTCACATTCCAATTCCGAAATGGCCCCAAAGCGTAAACTCTCCCAAGTAATTGGAAAATCTGCGACTATGGGAGAAGGATCAGGCAAAGACACCACCATCAACACGAATGGGTTATCAGGTATGAACGCTAACTCAACACTCCAAAACCAGGTACCACTACCATGTCTAGAAATTGAAATTGAATATTTAAGCATGGGCATCATTAGGAAGAAGTCATACCTCACATCGAGTAACTTGCATATTTTGAAAGGTAGTTGAAAAGGGTTTAATAATCATGAGTTTTCGAGAATAGATTAAGCATCTATGAGTTATTGCAAAAATTAAGTCAAGTATTAGGTTTGAACTTTTGCAGATGCATCATAGATTGCCGCGTACATAAATATTCCGTATAGGTCAATTGCTTTCCGTATACCATCGTAGTGAATTAACTCGCATTTACAATGAATGCATGTACACTCGCATTTGAATAATTAGGTCATGCCTTATGAGTTTCATAAATGCACTAGAAGGGATTTTTATGAATGGGGATCTTGCATCGCATCGACAACTTAAGGAAGACCTACATCTAGATTTGCATGGCATCATGAATAGCCTCAATTGCACCACTGAATAGGGAATACACCTAAAAATGTAGATTTAAGATGCACATGTCAAGTGCTAAACTTAACTGCAAAGGCCAGTCTAGTAAATGAATCCTTACATGACAAGTGAGGCTAAGATTTAATTTGACTCAACTAGGGTTCTAATCGCAAATAGGTCAAGTTGCCCTTACATCCATATTTTTTTAGAGCCAACATGCTCTTTGGTCCCTACCCCGATAGCCAACTGCGATGGACCCAAAACACTCTTGGGTATATCATTTTCAAATTATGATACATCTCGAAGTTAACGCAAGAAATCTCGAATGTCATACGAACATGAAGAATGACTATTCACTAAGTTACATTCGATGCTCGCAACTATTTCAGAATGGTGAATAGACTTAGTTTATGCTTGACTTGCAAGAGGAGCAAACACAAGTTCCTGCTAGCTTGAGGGAAGGAAATCCTAGGGTGAACTTAGAACCTCGATAAGGTTCTAAGATGGGAAAATAATTACCAACAGACCAATTAAAATCCTAGACTGGGATCTTAAGATGAGAACCGAAGGTTAGTAACCTAGGAAAAGTTACCATCCAAAAACTATCGAGTATAAATCCAATAGTGTAATTGCTCGCTCCTATTACATAGAAGTGAGGTCGAAAAGAGGGTATTCTCTATCCTTGAGAAGGTAATGGAAATTGATGCCAAGGCAAGAAAGACCCAAGAGGGGCATCGCTAAGCGTTCAAAGATGAGGACTCCACCTTAGTAGATGTTCGAGCACTCACCTTCATTGTTGTTTATGCTTGTAACACTAGATTCAATGTTTGTGAAAAGAATGTATGACTCAAGCTCACAAAAGAAATTTGAATAATGATTCAGGTTGAATTCAAGGAGGGTGCGCCAAGCTACCCGCAACTGGCCGCCAACCTTAGCCAAGGGGGTTCCAAATGATTGTGACAGGGACGTGAACCGAACCCACCATGAGAGGTCTCTTCGTGGGTTAGTTTGAATGTAGGAAGACGCTTGGATGCCAGGGGGGATCTGGCTGTAAATTCCCTACCTCGAGGTTCTACTCAAATAATCTACGTGACTCGTGATAAATTCTCGAGGCCCTATTACTAGTACAAGGGTGAAATCTTGGAGGAAATAAGACACATCCTCACGGATTGTAGAATTCATCCTTTTTGGACAAGATTTGTATTTCAATTAAGATGCTAATATAAAGTTTACTTTCAAGGAACTTGTTTGAACTATTTTTTGTGTCAGTGCCATAAGTTACGTGAATGCACCCTGTTCCCTAAAAGGCTTAATTAAGGAAGCTGATTTTAAATGTCACACATAAATGTGATATGACCTAATTAGATAACTAAAGAATGCCACATTGAGGGAAGCAAGACGTGGGTGGAATCCCTAATGGGTCCATCCTACGGAAGGGTGGTCCTAGAGAGCTGGGAGGCTTCTCACGAGGTTCTATAGTTGTACGACCTTTAGGTAATATTAGGTTAGAACCCAATTCATGCCGTTTTAGGGGATCGGAATGGGAGTATGCCCTATGGGCAGAGAGGTTGAGTGGCGCATCCCTCTCGTTTCCCATTCTCTTTGAACCAAGTGCGGCATGGATCTGCTTCGGCTTGGGTATCTTTGTGTAAAATAGGATGTCCAGGATCCGACACTAGAATGCTATTAGAAGACCTCAATAACTAGGAACCCAAATTTCAGGTCAATTCTAGTGGGTTTGGCAGCGAACATTCCGTTGCGAGGTGGACTCGGAAAACCCTAGGCGACAAACCTTGAAACATTCCATGGGAGTGCCGGGGAGCGACGCTTAGATTCGTTTCTTGATGGACCGCTAAAACGTGCTTGGATAGCCGATAGATGGGCACATTACACATTTAAAGGGATGGAATTAGGGTGCTTGAAAAGTTTTTTACTAGCTTTCTATTAGTGTTTCAGATAATATATTTGGGCATATATAGGATGTAGAAAATCCTACAAAAGCATGGAATAATGTGATCAATATGTTTGATATATATACCAAAGTTAGAAAGTTACAATTGAACTATGACTCAAAAAATGTAAATCATGCTATCAATGACTATGCATTTGAAGATTAAGAGTATTGTTGAAGCTTTTAGATCTATTAAAGTGCAAGTTGATGATGATCATATAGTGGTTGCATGTTTGGACGGTTTGTGTGAGGAGTACAAGTAGTTCCAAACCTCCATAAACATAAGAGATACACTTTTTAATTTTGTAGATCTAATATCTATGTTGATATTAGAAGAGAAGAACTTGGGTCTTATTCTATTCTCATCAAAAAACAAGAATAGTTTATAATAAGTACTCCACTCTAACATAAGTAGAGATAGAGGTTATAGCACACCATGGTGTACTATTGAGAATATAGATAGTTGTTGAGTATAACCAATAGTAAATCCAATTCTCTCAAGTAGAGTCTCTACTCTCTATTGAGGAGACAACACAAGACAATAGTGTAGATTTTGCAATCAAAGAAGAACCATGGTAAATTGATAGTGAAGAAAGTTCCCACATGAGTCCTCATGCTGAATATTTCTCTAAATTGGATTTTACTCACAATGGTAATATTTACATTGTAGATAGTACTCCTAATGCTATTACAAGAAAAGAAGATATATCTGTCTAGCTCAATACTAGGCTAAAAGAGACACTTCAGATGCTCTCTTAGTACCATCCTTAACTAAGAGTCTACTCTAAATTTCTTGAGACATGACCAAAAAAGGATTCAAAGTGGAATTTGAAGGCAACAATGACTCACTAAAGACACAAAGAATCACTAAAAAGTAGTGGCCAAAGGAAAGAAGCATGGTAATCTCTTCAAAATTGATTGATCACCTTCAACATTTATATCCATGCAAGAGAAAGAGCAGCCCCTCTTTCTCCTATTTAATTATGGCATAAAAGGTCTGGACACTTGAACTTTAGAAGCATGTGCAGGTTAAAGACTCAAGGTATGGTTTTGGACATACTATCACTACAAAGGATTGATAAAGTTTGTGAAGCATATTGCATTGGGAATTAGTCAAGAAGTAGATTCTCAATAAGTACAAATAAATCAAAAGGAATCCTTGATCTCATTCATGCAAATGCATGTAAATCATTCTATACACCTTCAATGGACACACATACTATGTCAGTTTTACTAATGATTTTATTAGGTATACTTGGGTAATCTTCATGAAATCCAAAGGTGAAGTATGTGGCATCTTCAAGCACTTTTATTTTAGGATTGAGACTACGATAGCTAGAAGAATACTACAGTTCAAATCACATAATGAAGGAGAAATCTTATTCAGATAATTTAGTCAACCCCTCCTAAAGTATGGGATAACAATATAGATTACTTGTAGTTATAGACCTTTACAAAATGGTGTTTCAAAGAAGAAGAATTGGACCTTGTTTGATGGGGCTGAAATCATCAATATTGCCTACTACTTAATGAATAGGTCACCTACTAGAGTACTAAGAATTATTATACTATATGAAGTCTTCTATGGATCCAAACCTTAGGTGTCTCATCTCAAAGTATTTGATGCTTACCTATTGCTCGTATTTTTTATGAGAAAAGGAAGAAATTTGATGACAAGTCTAGAAAGTGTGTGCTTGTTGGATATAGTGATATAAGTAAATCTTACAAGATTTACGATTCGATAAAAAATATTTTTTTTAATGGAGGAATGTAAACTTTGATGAGAATGCAAGCTGGAAATTAGCTCACTCCTAAGATTTGGACACGTGTAATTTCACACCTCTCAAAGTGTAGCTACTACGAATAGTTAGAAGAAGACACTATTGAAGAATTGGAGGATGAAGATGAAGAGCATTAAGAAGACTTAAAGAGATCTACAAGGAAAAGGAAACTCGAAAGGCTAACATATCAAAGAGGTAAAATTTTAATTTTTCATAAAGCAATCTTGCTCTTCTTGCTTTAGTTTTATAGCATGATGAACCTACAAGATATAAGGATGCATTTGATAATAAGGAATGGAAGGATACTATGGATGAAGAAATCTCTATGTTGCATAACAATAATACTTGGGATTTATGTCAACTCCCACCCAACAAGAAAACCATAGGATGTAAATGGATTCAAAGCAAAAATTTATCAAGAAATATAAATTAATAGGTAGAAAGCTAGATTGATTGTTAAAGGATTTGCTCAATTGATTATGAAGAGATTTACACAGCTGTAGCTAAGATGAGGTCCATTAGGTTGTTTCTCTCTTTAGTCATTCTTCACAAATGGAAGATATGGAAGATGGATGTAAATAATGCCTTTCTCAGCTCAATTGATTATGAAGAGACTTACACAGTTGTAGCTAAGATGAGGTCCATTAGGTTGTTTCTCTCTTTAGTCATTCTTCACAAATGGAAGATATGGAAGATGGATGTAAATAATGCCTTTCTCAAAAGATAGCTTGAGAAAGAGGTCTACATGAAACAACCAAAAGGCTATGTTGTAGAAGATAAAGTGCATTTACTATGCAAGCAAAAATGGAGCTTATATGTATTGAAGCAAGCTCCAAGAGCTTGTGGTATGGAAGAATAGAAACTCATCTCAAATGTCAATGATTTTAAAAGAATAACATTGACCATACTCTTTATTGTAAGATTAGAGGGAATGATATTGTACTTGTTTTGCTTTATGTAGATGATCTAATTTTGAAAGGAAGACATGATGCTTTGGTGATGGATGTAAAGTCTAAACTCTCCCATGAGTTTAAAATGAAAGACCTTGGATACTTGCATTACATTCTTGGTCGGTAATGAAATTTGCAAGATGAAGTCATGAAATATTTCCTTTCTCAACATAAATATCCTTGAAAGATTTGGTATGGCTAGCTCTAAAGCTATCTTTACACCCATGGAATTAACCCTCAAGGTAACTAAATATGGAAACCATGATTGTTGTGATGTTACTATATATAGATAGCTCATTGGTCCCTCATATGTTTGACTATTACAAGGCTTGACATTTGTTATGTAGTTCATTCAATGGGTCAGTTTATGTAGAGTCCAAGGATATATCATGGGGTGGCAATTAAACTTGCACTTAGGTACTTGAAAGGTACTCAACATTAGGGTATTTTATATGCAAGTGATAAGTTGAATCTATATGGACTCAATGACTTTAATTATGTAGCAGATTTGGTTGAAACGAAAAGCATAAGTAATAATGCTTTCTTCCTTGGAAATGAAGTACTTTTTTGGTACTCCAAGAAGCAAAATACAATAAGTCTCTCATATAGAGAGACTAAATACAAGGCCTTAACTATATTAGCTTTTGTGAAGCTATATGGCTGAAGAGATGCTTGAAAGAACTTGGGTTCTATAATCTTCTAGTCCCATGCCTATCCTTTGTGATAACATCTAAAGTGAAAGCAAAGAATCCAATTATGCAGAAAAGGACCAAGCATATTGAAGTGAGGGAGTACTTTATTAGGCAAAAAGTGTATAAAGGTGATATAGTGTTGCATTGTTGCAATACTAAGGAGAATGTGATTGACATCTTTAGTAAAGCTCCAAGTAAAGAGCACTTCTATAAACATAGAGCATGACTTGGTATGATGCACTTTCTCTTAAGAGAAGGAATTTAAGGAGTAAGGGAAGGCCCATCATGGAAGGCTTTAAAATCTTTTAACAATTACTTAGCTCTTTATATGTCTTTCTTTAGTTTCACATCTTCATATTGTATTCAAAGATGCTCTTGAAATTGAGGAAATGTATTAAAGCATGTAAGCTCACACCATCCCTTCACTAAGGTGTGAATAATGCTCTTATATAGCAAAGGTTAAGGATAATACAAAGAAGTAATATGATGTGGAAATATGTGGTAAGGTAATAAATTTAACTTATGAGTGTACTTTTGATAGCACAAAAGAAGTGGGGTTAGATGGTAGAAAAGTATCCTTCAATCAAGGAGAAGATTTTTAGTTACTACCTTTGTTGTAGGCATTTTTAGAGTTCACATCTCTCAATCCAACCATTAACTTTTGTAGGAGAATAAATATGAAATGTTTATTCTTTTTTGTAGTACAACTTGATTGCTGAGATATTCCAGATCTAATATGTAGATCATTTTATACAAGCATGAAGTTGGTTGGTTACCTACTCATAGGAATATGAAGTACACCCACCTACCTACCTACTTACAGAGATGAATATCACGAGCTATAGATATTATCTCATGATGAAGTGTGAAAAGGATTTATTCCTTACATCATGGATTGTAACGTGTCCACCTGTTCGCTCGTAGGACATGTCTTAGCAGCCCATCGGGAAGAGAGTCCAGAAAGCACCGCCCGGCACTCCCACGGAATGTCACAAGTTTTGCGATCTAGGTCTTCTTGAATCTTCCACGAAGTGGAAGCATTTCGGCCGTTCCCACTTAGGATCGCAGGGTTTCCTATTGGTCAAGTTCCTCGGAAGTAACTAGCGTCGAGCCCCAGATGAACTACTTTACATAGAAATGTCAAGGTCGAAGCGGATTCATGTTGCACTTGGTTCAAGGAGAATGGGAAACGGGAGGGATGCAAAGCTCGACCTCTCTGCCCGTAAGGCATAGTCCCATTCAGCTCCCCTAAAACAACATAAATCGGGACTCTAGTACTCTAGATTATAGGTCATTATTACTTTGCTGTCAAATCCTTTGAGAAAAGTTCCCGGCCAATCGGGACCGCCCTTCCGTAGGACAGACCCATGGTCACATCCATCACACTTTCCTCAGGGTTGCTTTAGTTGTCTAATTACCTACCACATTTAGTTTGATTTAAAAAAAAGCTTCCTTAATTAGCCAATTAAACACCGGTTCCTTCACGTAACTTAAGCACTGACAAAGAAAAACAATGTCAAACAAGTTCCTTTTCAACAATTGATCTTATTTATCAGTCTTTGGAATGCATCATAATAATCCAGCCCGAAGGCTAATCCATAATCCGCCCGAAGGCAATCCAGCAATCCTCAGGGATCGCTATCCCAAGTTTCTACCCGTAGACTAGTATGCGGGCCTCGAGATCCAATCCCGAGTCACATCGGCCTCTTGTGCAAGACCTGGAGGCAAGGGATTTACAGCCAGAGCCCCCAGGCACCCAAGCGTCCTCCTGCTCCAAGTAGCACCCACAGAGAGACCTCTCGCGATAGGTTCGGTCCACGTACCCCGTGCGGCTTACAACCCCCTTGGATAGGGTTAGGTAGACATTCGGGGGTAACTGAACCTTCCTCTCCCTCCAAGCCTTCAACCTGAAGCATTAATTATTTTTCCAGATTTAGTTCATTGAGCAAAGAGGTACAAATAGTGCTCCTAACTGTACAAACACAATCAATCCAGTGGTCGTTTAATTTGGCCAACTGCTAAGGTGTGAATCCTTCTCTCCGAATGCATCCAGCATTTGATCTGGTATCAATTGCGACTTGGCAAGATTCCCAAGGGTTTCGTTGCTTGTTTACCCTTTTATCCTTGGGTTAGGGTTTATATCCTGTTAACCCAAATTAACAATCACCTTAGGTTCCTTAAATTAAGATAGTAAATCTTGGGCAATCTTGTCACCCTAACTTGATTGGTCAATTTGCTTGCTAGGCAATTCATAATTACTCTAACTTGGCAACTCAGTGTCACAGAAGGGTGATGTAGCAGGATGACTACTCATCCTCAAGATAGTTTGACTTGAACTTAGGAATTGGCAACCTTGTTCTAAGGAGTGGCAATACCATTTTGTGTTCTAGACACAAAAACCATGTGACGTTGCTACTTGTTGCATGAGACAAGTGTCGCACCTAACTCGTGGGATCATTTCTCGCGTCAAACGACGTTCCTTGGTCAAGAAATACGTTTGGTCAAGATGTAGGGTTTGGGATGTCTTCTTGACCCAACCCAACCCTAACCATACTAGGCCGACAATGTTTGGCCCTAGGGTTTCTAAACTCAATTGGAAGTCTAGTATTAGGCCAATTTACCCTAGGGTAAAAATCCTAGATCGTTATTGTATGGGTGTCCAATTAACCCTAACATTGCGTAAATGTGGGTAGGATCTTTGGGATCAAAAGTCTTGGCTTGGCATCCCAAGTGCGATACTAGGCATAATTTTTAACGTACTAAACCCTAGCTAGAACTTTGAGGTTTTCGTCATACTAACTATTTATGCTTTTATGAATCCCATGTGGGCTATGCCATCACAAGCAATTTACCTAAATCGATCTAATTGTCTTGCGACAAGAGGTGATCTTTTTTAAAGATGCTAATATTTTTCCTAAAAGGTGTAAATAGTTGCAAGACATAACATTACATGCAAATATGCGATTCATTGACTTTTTCCTTATCTGCAACTATAAAATGTACAATGACCATTTCTTTTTCTTGCCTAAACTATAATGATTGAAACTTAGGGATAACTCGTATAGAAACCTACGTTGAATTTCATCAAGAACTATGCTCATAACCCTTTGCTTAATGCATTGAATTCAAGCTATAATATGAAATTGCATTCTTTCCTAAATACAAACTTTGATGGAAAGACTCCATGCATAAACGAATACCACGAGACCATTATTGAATTAATTCGTCCTTCGACACTTAACCCAACCTAGGATGTAATTTTTATCGCATGCAATTTACAAGGTACATAAATCCCCTTTCATGCAATGCAACTACTTGGATAACATCTAATGGATGTCAATGATTATCTCATACGAATCACAACTAGGAGATTTAATATCTAAATGCATTATGTGCTATTCTTTTTAGCGAGGAAATCAAGGATGCATTTAGACAGATCCACCTTTTAACCTATGCAATATGTATTTAGGATTGCAACTTGGAAATGCAAGCAAACCCAAATGCACGACATGCAATAACTCTTGTAAATCGTCCAAGGAAATAAATTTTCCAATGTATTTTAACTTGACTACGTGAATTAAAGACATGCTTAAATGCATTCTTTTCATGCGGAACCAATTTTTAAGAACCTGGGCATTGAGGTTCAGGGTGTTATCCACATGCAAACTTAGAGTAGAAGCTTCCGCGTGTGCACCTCGCGTCTTTGTCTTAGGAGCCATCGATGACGTAGTGGACTTGGACTCTGCGAATTCTCCTTGCCCTTGTTCTCGATCTCTGAAACTTCCTATTATGCCGATAATTCTCTCCCGTGTAGAAACTGGGGCCTTTCAGTTACGGTTTTGAAAACCCGAAAGCATGGGGTGAACAAGGATTATGAAAAGCTTCAATAGAAGCTTCCAAAGAAGCTTCTAAGCTTCTGTTGTCAGGTAGAAGTCGTGGAGAGAGAAATGATTGGTGGAGAGAATGATGGGTAGGGCAATGACGATGAGGAGGATTATGATGATGATGATGGTGACGTTGCAGGTGTGGCAGCAGCGGGCGACCAAGGCGATGGCATTTATGGGCTGGCGGCAGCATGGCGTTAGATCCTCCCTCTCTCCTCCCCTTTCCTCCCCCAAGCTTAAGGGGAGGTTATATAGGATAAGGGGGGAGGGGGGAGATAGCCACCCACCTGGCAGGCTTGCATGCCTCCCCTCTCTCATGCTTCTCCACTCCAGACCACTCCATCTCATGCTCTTCCCACACTCCCTCTCCCGGCCATGCATTGGCTGAGGGGGAGGGGTTAATAATAAAAAAATTTGTCAAAATTTTAACCATTATCCATTTACCTTTTCCTTTGAAGAGGTGTTCTTGTGTGGCCTACGAGTTTTTAGCCTCGGCCTCTTGTGCTCCATGCGGCTAGAGTTTATTGACGCATACGCGGGGTAAGCACTTAACCACCATCATTTACCAACGCGGGAGATTATTTTAGTTTGCCTTTTTGTGCGGATTATGGGTCTTCAATATTTTGAGGTGGAAATATTACACTCTCTCCTGCTTAGAGGAATCGAGATGTGTTCATCTCGAGAGGAACTGGGGCTATTGTTGGTTGAGAGTACTTTCATCCATCCAAGTAGCAGCCTCTTCGGGATAATCTTTCCACTGGATGAGGTATTCTCTCAAGGTTCTGGATCTCAAATGCCTCTCCCTAACATATAAGATCCTGTCAGGCCGTAGCTTAAGGACTCCTTGGCTAGGCATTACAACTTGTTGATCATCAAGTACGTGACTAGGGTTAGGTACATACTTTTTCAATAGACTGATATGGAATACATTATGAACCTTTAGGCTTTCAGGGAGTTGCAGTCTATAAGCATTAGGCCCTAGGCACTTGAGGATCTTGTAGGGTCCACAATACCTAAGGATAGGGAACTCTTCCTTGGGTGTATGCGAATGAAGACCATATCTCCTTCAGCAAAGGATCTATCTTGCTGTTTCAGGTCCGCATAGGCCTTTTGTCTGTCCTTGGTGGCTTGGATGTCCTATCTTATTGACTTGATTTGGTCATCCATATCTTTCAGCATTTGCTTTGAAGCTTCAACCCTCAAGGTTGGATTCGAAAAGTTTAAGGGACTACAACAGTCGTGTCCATACAATGCTTGAAAAGGGGTCATCTGAATGCTTTGTTGATAGGAAGCATTGTAGGCAAACTCCATGAGTGGCAAATATTGAATTCACTTTTTGGGCTCGCGGCAGCAATGTGCCCTTAGCATATCCTCAATGACTTGGTTGACTCACTCCGTTTGACCATCGATTTGGGGATGGTAAGCTATACGGAAATAGAGTTGAGTCCCAATGGCTTCGAAGATAGCCCTCCAGAAATGTGATTTGAGGAGAGAGTCACGATCACTAATGACTCTTCTGGGTAACCCATGCAGTTTGAATATCTCCTTGATAAATAACCTTGCGATGTTTGAGGCTTTATAGTTTGTCTTAACAGGGACAAGATGTGCAACCTTGGAGCATATCAACCACAACCATAATGGAGTTGTATCCTCCTTGAAATTGGGGCAGGCCAACAACAAAATCCATACTAATGAATTCCCATCTCATTTGGGGAATGTCAAGCGGTTGCAATTTCCCTAGCATTCTGACATGTTCGGCCTTAATGCGTTAACAAAGTAAACATTCAGTGACATATTTGAGAACGTCACCTTTGAGCCTCTCCCAATAATAACTCTTTCTGACTGCATTGAGGGTCTTGGCATAGCCATGATGTCCTGAAAAAGGGGAGTCATGAGCTTCCCAAAGTATGTTCTGCTTGAGTGATTGGCTTGTCGGTATACATCATCTCGTTCTATAGTAGACAAGTCCACTATTGATAGAGAATTCTTGATACTTTGTTTGTAGCTTTGGGTCTTGATCCTTGATGGGGATCTCCCTTAGCAGTTTCTAATAGATTGGATCATGGCATGCCTCTTCTTTAGCTAGCTCGAGAATTGGGTTGTTTGGCATGGATACCTTTGTGGTTAGAGATCTTGCAGTTGATGGATCTTGCAGGATCAGAGAATTTAGAAAAGACTTGTGAGATTGAGTGCATCGGCAACTACATTCTCCTTTCCAGGCCAGTATTTGATTTCAAAATCATACTCCTCCAGCACTTCAATCCATCGACGTTGCCTCATATTGAGCTCATTCTGGGTAAAGATCCACTTAAGACTTTTATGATCTATCACTAAAGTGAACTTGTTACCCAGCAAGTAGTGTCTCCAAAGCTTGAGATCATGGATGACAGCTAACAGCTCTAGATCGTGGGTAGCATAGTTCCTTTCATGGCTCTTCAGTTTCCTTGAAGAGTATGCTACAGGATGACCTTCCTGCATAAGCACACATCCTAAGGCAAGTGTGCTAGCATCAGTTATCACTTCAAACTCCTTAGTAAAGATGGATAGGTGCTGATACCAAGATTTGCTTTAGTTTATCAAAGCTGGACTGTTCAGCAGGTGATCATACAATTGATGCTTGCTTCTTTAGTAGATCGATCAGAGGTGCTACAATCAGGGCATAGTTTTTGATAAAGACCCTGTACCATCCTGTCAATCCAAGAAAGCTACGTATTTCTTTGACAGTTGTTGGTGTTGGCCACTCCAGAACGTCTTTGACCTTGGCTGGATCTACTGAAATTCCTTCCGCTGATATGATGAATCCTAGATATTCAATCTGTCGCTTGAAAAATGCACACTTCTTCTTCTTGGCATAAAGCTTGTGTGCCCTCATTGTTTCAAGGACAATGTGTAGCTAGGGTTCATGGTCTTCTTCCTATTTGGAGTAGACTAGGGTATTGTCAAAGAAGACGAGTACGAAGTCATCAAGATAGGGCCTAAAGATATCCTGCATTAACTTGTTGAAGGTAGCAGGTGCATTTGTCAGCCTGAACGACATGACTAGGAACTCAAAGTGCCCATACCTTGTGCTGAATGCCGTCTTTGGGATATCCTCTTCCTTGATCCTTATCTGATAATATCCAGACCTGAGATCAATCTTTGAGAAGATCTTTGCACCTTGAAGACAGTCAAGAAGTTCATCTATTCTTGGAATGGGATATTTTTTCTTAATGGTTGATTGATTCAACCCTTTGTAGTCAATGCATAGTCGAAGTCTTCCTGTTTGGAGTAGACTAGGGTATTGTCAAAGAAGACGAGTACGAAGTCATCAAGATAGGGCCTAAAGATATCCTGCATTAACTTGTTGAAGGTAGCAGGTGCATTTGTCAGCCTGAACGACATGACTAGGAACTCAAAGTGCCCATACCTTGTGCTGAATGCCATCTTTGGGATATCCTCTTCCTTGATCCTTATCTGATAATATCCAGACCTGAGATCAATCTTTGAGAAGATCTTTGCACCTTGAAGACAGTTAAGAAGCCATCTATTCTTGGAATGGGATATTTTTTCTTAATGGTTGATTGATTCAACCCTCTGTAGTCAATGCATAGTCGAAGCGTTCCATCTTTCTTCTTCTGGAATATCACTGGAGCTCCCCATGGTGAACTGCTAGGACGGATGTAGCCTTGGTCTAGCAGTTGCTTGAGTTGCTCCTTCAGCTCAATCGCTTCCGCAATGGACATCCTATATAGTCTCTTTGCAATTGCAGCTCCTGGCACTAGCTTGATTTCATGATCAACTTCCCTTTGAGGCGGAAGTTGTGTCAGCTCTTCAGGAAATACGTCTGCATACTCCTTTAGCCATGAAGGTTCTTCACTAGACTCTTGATTCTGATCTAGCTTATTTAGCTTAATCAAATAGACAGGTAGCCCCTTTCTAACTCCTTTTATTATCTGTGATGCTTTGGCCAGTTGAATTTTTGGCTTCCCAGCCTCTCCTTGAGTTGTGACCAATTCCTCTTCAGAATTTTGAAAGGAAACTTGGCCCTTTCCACAGTGAATGTGGGCATCATTAGGTTTAAGCCAATCCATTCCAAGCAAACACTCATGGATACCTAGGTTCATAACCCTGAATTTGACCGAAGCCAACTTTCCTCCTAGTAGGAATTCCACCTTAGCAGTTTGCCTGGTACAAGTGACCTCACAACCATTTGCTAATTCCACAAGTAAGGTAGGTGCATCTTTTGTGGCTATTCCTAATCTTCTTGCATAGACTGGTGAGATAAAGGAATGTGTACTGCCACAATCAATCAAAGTTTTAAAGCTTTTACCTTGATAATCCGATGGAGATTGAATCACCGAGAATTGGCGATTCGGGCCTTTCTTGTGAAGAGCGGCATGAACTGTTGCCCTCTCAAAGTCAGCTTCCATGGTTGGATCTTCTTCATCACCGAAATCCTTGTCGGCAAGCATTGGCGGTCCTTCCTCTGGCCTTGACGGCGGCTCCTTGGCCATGGACGATTCCTTGGAATGGTCCTTGATATTCCCCTCTGTTAAGCTTGGGACACTGCCTTTTAAAGTGACCGGGCTCATTGTAATGGAAGCAACAGAGATTGCGGCTATTACTTTGGGTAGGAACGAAATTATTGACAGTGTTGGTCCTAGCTTTCTTCCTTTGTCCCGACCGGATTTTGGCCCTGCATTCTCTTCGCCTAGGACGTATACACTTCTTTGTTCTGATCCTTGTAAGACTAAGTCTTGTTTTTTTTTTTGGCTTGGTCTGCACCTCCTGTATTATCAGTGCAGCTCGAATGAGTGCATCCTATAGATCTGTCATGCGCATTGATTCGAGGTGAGTGTTTATGGGTGGGTTTAGTCTGGCACAAAACTTTGACACCTGTTGTGTCATATCCATTTGTGGTGCATACTTCAAAAGAGAGACAAACTTTGAGTAGTATGCATCAAGAGACAGTCCAAGCTGTTTCAACTCATAGAACTCATTCATCTTCTGCGTGCGGTAGGCATGCGGTAGATATCTTCCTCGCACAACTTTTTTTAGCTTCTCCCAAGTAACTGACCCTTCCGAGATCCCTTGGTCTTTGCACCATTGCTTCCATCAAAGTCTTGCTTCACCGGTAAGCTTCAATTTGGCGAGCATTGCTTAGCGGGTGTAGTATTGGCTGCTTCGAAATAATCCTCCATGGATTCGATCCAGATCTCGACATCAGTTTGGATGGTCCTTCCCTTGCCATCAAATTCTAGTGGCTTGATTTGCTTGAGAAGAAACTTCTTTTCCTGAATCACAACCGTACTTGGTGTAGGGGTCGGACTAGGAATCTGCACTTGAGGTTGTGGCCTGGGCATTGAAATTCTTTACGTTAAAAAACTTGCTAAACGTTTCTCACATTATATTACATGCCCAGTTCAGCTTTTAGACAAGTGACCTAGTCACTTAACTCCGTTACCAACACTTACAGCCAAGACAATCATTGATAAAAAGTCTATTTCATTCATATGGGCATAGCCCTTTTGAGTACAATTATTCTTGGGATGGTAAAGCAAGCTGATACAGTAATTCGGGGAGAATAAGATTGTGTTACATTCAGCTATGGGAACTGAGTAATAGTATGGATTGGGGTCATGGATTTTCAGAAATCGATAGGTCATAGGAAGATTAGGGTATCCTTTCCTTTGATATCCGTTCTTCTGATAATGTCCCAACACCTTGATTCTGTCGGCAGAGATTATTCGAGTCACTTCCTCGTACACATATATGTTCTGCTTGACCCTTCAACCACCGACATGTAGGGTCACGTTTGCGTGAGCCTTGACAAAGATGAACAGCTTCACGATCTTTAAGTCCTCCATCCACTTGATTCTCTTCAAGTTCGTTCGAAGGTATGCAAGTTTGTGAGTAGCTATGTAATAAATTCCTGAATCACCCATCCATATTCGTTCCACATACAGGGGTGAAGGATTGTAGATGTACTCTAGGATATTCATCATACCTAGCCTCCGTCGATAATCCGAAGCATGCATTGCGGTCATAAACATTACCTAGAATACCAAGAATTTGTTCCATGCTTTGTGACTCTGTAGGCCAGCATCGATAAGCAAGTAAGGAGATGTTTTCTATTAGATATGATCAATGCCCCACCCTCATTAGGTGCTACCAATGATCCATGGTGCTCAAAGTTGTAAGGCCCCCATTATGAGGAGAAGCCAAATGTGAGCCCGGACATTGGTTGAGTCTTGACTTGTATATCAGATGAGGTCTATGTGACCGGATGGCAAAAATTGACTGTTGTGGGTCTAATCTTTGGGTTAGACGGAGTGGTTAAGCTGGTAGCAACTCGAGGCGCATTGCATCGAGTTGCGATGTAAAGGAGTTAAAAGGGGCCACCCGGCCCGATGGTAAAGGGAATATTCCCTGGAATATTCCCTGGCCGACTAGTGGAGGCTCATATGGTAGGTCGGCGGTCAGCAGGCCGACCTAACGACCTTCGCGGGCTATAAAAGCTAAACCCCTTCGCAGCCATCTCTCACTCTCATCTTTCACCCAGTCAGAGTTGTTGTTCCAGCTAGCCTTAAGCTCTTCACCTATCTTCTGTCTAGATCGCCATCTAAGCTTCACACAGTGGAAGCGCACGGGTGGACAGAGCCATCTTTGTATTAGTTGTTTGGAGTTAAAGAATTTACTGATTCTCCTCTTATCTGTTGTATACTCTCTATCTCTTTCTCAGATTCTGTTCGCTGCGCCGTGTAATATTTTACATGGTATCAGAGCCCAGGGGGCTCTAGAGATCGAAGAGCATGCAAGAGGCAAAGGCTTCAATAGAAAAGAGAAACTATGTCGACTTCCGGAAGCGGTGCAGGAGGTGGTGTTGCTGTACCGGCTATTCAAACACTGAGGATTCGTCCACCAACCTTCAGCGAATGCAAGTTAGATGGTACAAACTACACCTTGTGGAAGTTCAAAATTACAACTATCCTTGATTCTTATGAGCTTCTGGAGACTGTGCTGGGGACTGACGCAAAACCATAGCCTACCCCCGACCCATCAAATCCTAGTGTGATGATTCCTCCGAATGCAGATCTTCTACGAGCTTGGAAACGAAGGAATGTAGATGCATTGTGTGCCTTAGTTACAAGCTGTTCTGACAGTGTTTTGACTTTGATTCAGCATACAACCAAAGCGTCAGAGGCTTGGAATGTGCTAAGGAGTCAGTACGAAACACGAAACCAAACAAGGATTCAAAACTTGGAGAATCAACTAGCAGCGAAGAAGTTTGCTGAAGGAGAGACGGTTGAAGCATTCATCAGTCGGATTAAGAATCTGCGTGACCAGATGGCTGGCGCTGGGATACAAAAGACTAGCGAAGAGCTAGCTCGGAGGTGTCTTCGGATTTGTCCACAAAAGTTTGATGGACTAGTAACTGCCCTTAATACTCAGGTGAGACCTCAAGCTTTGACTTTTGAGGAGTTTTGTGCATTATTAATGGAGGAGGAGTTGAGGCTGAAAGCTCGAGAAGGAAGCAACAATGGAGATGCTGCATTCTCTGCCAATGCAAAAGGCAAAGGTGTCTCCTCCACCAAAAATGATGGTGACAAAAAGAAGAAGGGCGGCAAGAAGAAGTTTCAAGGAGAGTGCTTCTACTGCAAGAAGAAAGGACATGCAATTGTTTGCAGATTGTCGTGTCAAGAAGGCAGATGAAAAGAATGGTACCCTTAAAAGTAAAGGGAAAGAGACAGCCAATACGGCTGAAGCAGAGTTGGAATTATTCATGGCGACCATTGAGGAAGTGTGCTCCTCGGCGCAAGAAGAATCTACCACTGACTCATGGGTGTTGGATAGTGGGGCCTCCCGTCACATGACCAACAAGAAAGGTCTATACAGTTCTATGCAGCCTCTACAAGAATCCATCACTGTGACGGTTGGAAATGATGCTAAATGCCCTGCTGCAGGCACATGTACTATTTCTTTTGTTGCTGCAAATGGTGAAGTCAAAAAGGTTTCAAATGTGTTGTATGTTCTCGAAATCAGGAGAAATCTCTTATGAGTTGCTGCCATAACTGATCTTGGTCATGAAGTGAGGTTTAAGAAGACAAGTGCAGAAATTATTGATAGCGCTGGCACAATTGTTGGCAAAGGAGAAAGAAGGAACAACCTGTATGAGCTAAGTGCTCTTACAGCCACCGCTGGAGTGGGCACAAGTAAGCTTTGGCATGAAAGGTTTGGACACATCGGATTTGCAGTATTGAAGGAGATGCAAAAGCAAGGTATGGTTGCTCACCTACCTATAATAACTGAATTGAAGGAACCATGTGAAGCTTGTATGATGGGCAAGCAACAGAGAAAGGCATTTCCACAAGAAAGCAAGAATAGAGCACAGGCTCCTCTAGAGTTGGTGCATGCTGACTTGTGTGGTAAGATGCCTACACAGGCCTTGGGGGGATCTTCTTATTTTATGTTGATTGTCGACGACTACAGTAGGAAGATGTGGGTGTACTTCCTTCGTGATAAGGCTCAAGCTTTTGGTAAGTTTAAAGAATGGCTAATACTTGTTGAGAATGAAACACGGAAAAGTGTGAAGAAATTTAGAACAGATGGTGGTGGTGAGTTCAACTCAAAGGAGTTTGAAGGCTTTTGCAAGAGCAAAGGGATCAAGCGTCAATTGACGACGCCTCACACACCTCAGCAGAATGGTGTTGTGGAATGCAGGAATCGTACCATTGTGGAGATGGCAAGATGCATGCTAAAGGGCAAGGGATTGCCTAACCATTTTTGGGCTGAAGCTGTTAATACTGCAGTCTACATTCTAAATCGGAGCTACACAAAGGCTCTCAAGGGAAAAACACCTCATGAGGCTTACACTGGTAAGAAACCATCTGTTTCACATTTCAGAATTTTTGGATGTGAATGTTATGCACATGTTCCAGATGAGAAGAGAAACAAGTTACAACCAAAAAGCAAAAAATGTATCTTCTTGGGTTATAGTGATGAGCAAAAGGCTTACAAGTTATATGACCAAGAGGCAAAGAAGATCATCGCGAGTCGTGATGTGGTGTTCAAGGAGGAGCCGCATACAGTGGAGGAGGAGAAGGCAAGTTCTTCCATTTTATCATCAAGCAAAGAAGTAGTCCATTATGAACCTGTCCCGAGAGCTATCCCTATCCTTAAGGAGGAGGAAGCATCATCTTCAAATGATGAGGAAAAAGTTCACCAACCTGACATCAACCCACCGGAAAAGCCATTGCCGCACTGGGTGAAGCAGCTCTATGACCACAATAATCCTATGCCTGCATCTGTTGAGGAGAAGGTAGACGGGACCAAGGAGGTCTCAGAGAATAGAGGAGCAAAGGAGGGCTTCTGCTCACATAGTCAATATGGCCTTGATGGTTGAAATTATGAGAGAAGTAAAGGAGCCAACTGACTTAGAAGAAGCACTTGGAGATCCATCATGGAAGGATGCTATGCAGGCGGAGTATGACAACATAATGAAGAATGACACTTGGGAGCTAGTGGATCGACCAGCAAAGCGGAAGGTTATTGGCACCAAGTGGATCTGGAAGGTAAAGTACAAGGCTGATGGTACCTTAGAAAAGTACAAAGCTAGACTGGTTGCCCAAGGATTTTCACAAGTTGAAGGGTTTGATTTTCAAGAGTCATTTGCCCCAACTACCAGAATGACCACTATTCGCACAGTACTTGCAGTGGCTGCCCACAAGAAGTGGCCAGTGTACCAAATGGATGTTAAGTCAGCGTTCTTAAATGGTGACCTCAAGGAGGAGGTGTACGTGGCTCAGCCACCAGGGTTTGAGGCTCCCCATTCTGAGAACAAAGTGTGTAAACTGAAGCAGGCATTGTATGGGCTTAAACAAGCCCCTAGAGCATGGTACCAGCAGATAGATAGGTTCTTTTTAAACCTAAACTTCAAAAGATGTGCCTCAGATGCTAACTTGTATGTTTACAGGGATGGTAAAAAGTCTGTAGTGATTGTCCTATATGTGGACGACCTTCTTATTACAGGTGACTATGAAGATATGATCAACCAAACTCGAAAGGCTTTGAGCTCTGAGTTTGAAATGATAGGCTTAGGCTTGCTGCACTATTGTTTGGGGATTGAAGTCTGGCAAGAGCCAGGAAAGATCTTCATCTCTCAGATGAAGTATGCATGGGAGATCTTGAAGGCATTTGGCATGACCGAGTGCAAGGAGATAACTACACCTATGGAGGTGAATGCAAAGTTGTCTGTCGAGGATACATCAGCATTAGCAGACATTGGGAGGTATAGGAGGTTGGTCGGCAGTCTGATCTACTTGTGTAACACCAGACCAGATATCAGTTTTGCTGTTGGTGTTTTGAGCAGGTTCTCAAACAAACCTCATGAGAGTCATTGGAAGGCTGGGATGCGGGTGCTCAGATACTTGAAGAAAACTCTTGACTATGGTATCACATACAGTTTCGGAACTTCTCTTGTGGGGAACTGTGACTTAGATTGGGCAGGAGACATTGATTCCAGGAAGTCAGTTTCTGGTTATTGTGTCTCTTTGGGTTTAGGAATTTTCTCTTAGATTAGTAAGAAGCAACCAACAGTGGCATTGTCTTCTACCGAAGCAGAGTATAAGGCAGATTGTTTTGCTGCATGTGAGGCCGTATGGTTGAGAAGGATTCTATGGCATATGGGAGTGCAGGATGAAGAACCAACTGTGCTGAGATGTGACAATCAGAGTTGCATCGCCATTGCCAAAAATCCAGTGTTTGATGCACGCACCAAACATATAGAGATCCAGTATCACTATGTGCGTGATTTGATGGAGGATGGGATAGTGGAACTGGTCTACTGTCCAACAGAGGAGAATGGAGCAGACATCTTCACCAAAGCACTTACGAAGGATCTGCTTCAAGTTCATCTTCAGAGACTCGGCATTGGGCCGAGGAGATAGTTCACCTATGGGTGGACATTGAGGGGGGGTGTTAGATATGATCAATGCCCCACCCTCATTAGGTGCTACCAATGATCCATGGTGCTCAAAGTTGTAAGGCCCCCATTATGAGGAGAAGCCAAATGTGAGCCCAGACATTGGTTGAGTCCTGACTTGTATATCAGATGAGGTCTATGTGACCGGATGGAAAAAAGGTGACTGTTGTGGGTCTAATCTTTGGGTTAGACGGAGTGGTTAAGTTGGTAGCAACTCGAGGCGCATATGATAAAGGGAATATTCCCTGGAATATTCCCTGGCCGACTAGTGGAGGCTCATATGGTAGCTCGGTCAGCAGGCCGACCTAATGACCTTCGCGGGCTATAAAAGCTAAACCCCTTCACAGCCATCTCTCACTCTCATCTTTCACCCAGTCAGAGTTGTTGTTCTAGCTAGCCTTAAGCTCTTCACCTATCTTCTGTCTAGATCGCCATCTAAGCTTCACACAGTGGAAGCGCACGGGTGGACAGAGCCATCTTTGTATCAGTTGTTTGGAGTTAAAGAATTTACTGATTCTCCTCTTATCTGTTGTGTACTCTCTATCTCTTTCTCAGATTCTGTTCGCTGCGCCGAGTAATATTTTACATTTTCTAACAGCAATATTTTCTCTACTTTCCCTCATTAAGTTTCCTTAAAATTATTAGATCTCATTGGTTCGCTCTGATACCAACTGTAACATGTCCACTTGTTCGCTCGTAGGACATATCTTAGCAGCCCATCGCGAAGAGAGTCCAGAAAGCGCCACCCGGCACTCCCACGGAATGTCACGGGGTTTGCGATCTAGGTCTTCCCGAGTCTGCCACAAAGCGGAAGCATTCCGACCGTTCCCACTTAGCATCGACTTGAATTAGGGTTTCCTATTGGTCAAGTTCCTCGGAAGTAACTAGCGTCGAGCCCCAGATGAACTACTTTACGTAGAAACGTCAGGGTCGAAGTGGATTCATGCTGCACTTGGTTCAAGGAGAATGGGAAATGGGAGGGATGCAAAGCTCAACCTCTCTACCCGTAAGGCATAGTCCCATTCCATTCCCCTAAAACAACATAAATCGGGACTCTAGTACTCTAGATTCTAGGTCATCGTTACTTTGCTGTCAAATCATTTGAGAAAAGTTCCCGGCCAACCGGGACCACCCTTCCATAGGACGGACCCATGGTCACATCCACCGCACTTTCCTTAGGGTTGCTTTAGTTATCTAATTACCTACCACATTTAGTTTGACAAACAAAAAACAGCTTCCTTAATTAGCCAATTAATCACTGGTTTCTTCACATAACTTAAGCACTGACAAAGAAAAACAATGTCAAACAAGTTCCTTTTCAACAATTGATCTTATTTATTAGTCATTGGAATACATCATAATAATCCAGCCCGAAGGCTAATCCATAATCCCCCCGAAGGAAATCCAACAATCCTCAGGGATCGCTATTCCAAGTTTCCGCCCATAGACTAGTATGCGGGCCTCGAGATCTAATCCCGAGTCATGTGGACCTCTTGTGCAGGACCCGGAGGCAAGGGATTTACAGCCAAAGCCCCCCTGGCACTCAAGCATCCTCCTGCTCCAAGTAGCACCCACGGAGAGACCTCTCATGGTGGGTTTAGTCCAGGTACCCGGCGAGACTAACAACCCCCTTGGATAGGGTCAGGCAGACAGTCCGGGGTAACTGAAGCTGCCTCTCCCTCCAGGCCTTCAACCTGAAGCATTAATTATTTTTCCAGATTTAGTTCATTGGGAAAAGAAGTACAAATAGTGCTCCTAACTGTACAAATACAATCAATCCAGTGGTCGTTTAATTTGGCCAACTGCTAATGTGTGAATCCTTCTCTCCGAATGCATCCAACATTCGATGCGGGATCAATTGCGACTTGGCAAGATTCCCAAGGGTTTTGTTGCTTGTTTACACTTTTATCCTTGGGTTAGGGTTTATATCCTGTTAACCCAAATTAACAAACACCTTAGGTTCCTTAAATTAAGATAGTAAATCTTGGGCAACCTCGTCGCCCTAACTTGATTGGTCAATTTGCTTACTAGGCAATTCATAGTTACCCTAACCTGGCAACTCAGCGTCACAAAAGGGTGATATAGCAAGATGACTACTCATCCTCAAGATAGTTTGACTTGAACTTAGGACTTGGCAACCTCGTTCTAAGGAGTGGCAATACCATTTTGTGTTCTAGACACAAAAACCATGCGACGTTGCTACTTATTGCATGAGACAAGTGTCGCACCTAACTTGTGGGATCATTTCTCCTTTCAAATGGCATTCCTCAGTCAAGAAATACGTTTGGTCAAGAAGTAGGGTTTGGGATGTCTTCTTGACCCAACCCAACCCTAACCATACTAGGCCGACAACGTTTGGCCCTAGGGTTTCTAAACTCAATTGGAAGTCTAGTATTAGGCCAATTTACCCTAGGGCAAAAATCCTAGATCGTTATTGTATGGGTGTCCAATTAACCCTAACATTGCGTGAATGTGGGTAGGATCTTTGGAATCAAAAGTCTTGGTTTGGCATCCCAAGTGCGATACTAGTAGGCAGAATTTTTAACGTACTAAGCCCTAGTTAGAACTTTGAGGTTTTCGTCGTACTAACTATTTATGATTTTATGAATCCCATGTGGGCTATGCCATCACAAGCGATTTACCTAAATCGATCTAATTGTCTTGCGACAAGGGGTGATCTTTTTTTAAAGATGCTAATATTTTTCCTAAAAGGTGTAAATAGTTGCAAGACATAACATTACATGCAAATATGCGATTCATTGACTTTTTCCTTCTATGCAACTATAAAATGTACAATGACCATTTCTTTTTCTTACCTAAACTATAATGATTGAAACTTAGGGCTAACTCGTATAGAAACCTACGTTGAATTTCATCAAGAACTATGCTCATAACCCTTTGCTTAATGCATTGAATTCAAGCTATAATATGAAATTGCATTCTTTCCTAAATACAAACTTTGATGGAAAGACTCCATGCATGAACGAATACCACGAGACCATTATTGAATTAATTCGTCCTTCGACACTTAACCCAACCTAGGATGTAATTTTCACTGCATGCAATTTACAAGGTACATAAATCCCCTTTCATGCAATGCAACTATTTGGATAACATCTAATGGACGTCAATGATTATCTCATACGAATCACAACTAGGAGATTTAATATCTAAATGCATTATGCACTATTCTTTTTAGCGAGGAAATCAAGGATGCATTTAGACAAATCCACCTTTTAGCCTATGCAATATGCGTTTAGGATTGCAACTTGGAAATGCAAGAAAACCCAAATGCACGACATGCAATAACTCTTGTAAATGGTGTAAGGAAATAAATTTCCCAATGTATTTTAACTTGACTACATGAACTAAAGACATGCTTAAATGCATTCTTTTCATGCGGAACCAATTTTTAAGAACCTGGGCATTGAGATTCGGGGTGTTATCCACACGCGAACTCGGAGTAGAAGCTCCTACGTGTGCACCTCACGTCTTTGGCTTAGGAGCCATCGATGATGTAGTGGACTTGGACTCTGTGAATTCTCCTTGCCCTTGTTCTGGATCTCTGAAACTTTCTATTAGGCTGATAATTCTCTCCCATGCAGAAACTGGGGCCTTTCAGTTATGGTTTTGAAAACCCGAAAGCATGGGGTGAACAAGGATTATGAAAAGCTTCAATAGAAGCTTCCAAAGAAGCTTCTAAGCTTCTGTTGTCAGGTAGAAGTCATGGAGAGAGAAATGATTGGTGGAGAGAATGATGGGCATGGCGATGACGATGAGGAGGATTATGACGATGATGATGGTGACGTTGCAGGCGCGGCAGCAGCGGGCGACCAAGGCGGTGGCGTTTATGGGCTAGCGGCAGCACGGTGTTAGATCCTCCCTCTCTCCTCTCCTTTCCTCCCCCAAGTTTAAGGGGAGGTTATATAGGATAAAGGAGGGGGGAAGATAGCCACCCACCTAGCAGGCTTGCATGCCTCCCCTACCTCATGCTTCTCCACTCCAGACCACTCCTTCTCATGCTCTTCCCACACTCCCTCTCCCCACCATGCATCGACTGAGGGGGAGGGGGTTAATAATAAAAAAATTTGTCAAAATTTTAACCATTATCCATTTACCTTTTCCTTTGAAGAGGTGTTCTTGTGCGGCCTACGAGTTTTTAGCCTCGGCCTCTTGTGCTCCATGCGGCTAGAGTTTATTGACGAGCGCGCGGGGTAAGCACTTATAATGCTTTGCAGTGTAGCCACTATATGTCAACCTGTCAACAGGGTATCTGACCCTCTGTGAGCATCTAAGCTGTGGTGCAGTGCTCGATTCCCCTCTCTCATAAGGCGGAATGTACCTGCTCTGCCTTGCGCCAGGCATATAAACAGTCGGAATGTTGAGATATCGAGCTCCACTCGTGATATGCCAGGGTGACCCTTGTGCATTTATGTCACCGACTTGTTATTTGCAGATGCAGTTGGTACACGCCCATGAATAATAGTTAGATGACAGCTATCCTTATCTACTCTAGTTCGTGGTTCAGTTAGTATGCCACCTTAGTTATTTGAGTTTGGTTTGAGACCCATATATAGGGTTCTTCTATTTCTTTGTATGAGTTCTTTTTGGCTTACACAACTAAGAAGAGGAAAACTGTTTTCAGCCTCCACCTGTGTGTGTATTTCCCCATTGTGCAAGCAAGAAAGCTACAAGTGAGACTCCTTCCTTCTCTCCCATAATCTTGACATGGTATCAAAGCCTTGTTCGTGGTAAGGAGCTCAAGAAAGCAAACCAAGTTTGCGGTGTTCTGGTAAGAGGACCAGTGTTGCTTTCATTTTTTTGTTTTGTGAGCAAGTCTCTGCAAGTAGCACAGCGGGAAAGTGCAAGAGTGCATTGTCTCAGATTGAGACGCCCTTCGCGGTGTAGGAAGAGGGTAGTATATGCTATGGGTAAGGGCTTTAGCCCTTGGTTGCTCTGTTTTTTTTATTTGAGGCCATTTCGGGGCCTGTTTTGGAGGCGGAAGTTTTCTGCACACACTTAGGAAAAGGCCTTGTTTTATGCTGCGCAACCAGTGTTCTACAGATCGATGAAAAGTTACTATAGAAATTGCATCGTATGCCTGTGCGCGGAGACATTGGGAGTTACAGAATCATCCTTGTTGCCTGTTGATGCAAAATCGTCACTAGGAAGTGACTATGTGGTCAAATACCACTTTCGTCAGTTTTGCAGATTTGCCCTTGTGAGGCTAAAGCTGTGTTCTTTGCAGTGACAGAATTTTTTGTAGTGTTCTGTAATGGCATCTAATTCTCTTTCACAGATTGTCACTGAAAAGCTTGACAAGAACAAGTTCCAAGCATGGAAGTTCAGAATAACGAATTTTCTTATGGGAAAAGGATATTGGGAATTCGTTGCAGGAAATGAAGAAGAACCAGTTCTTCCTGATGTTCCCAATCAGCAGCAAATGCAAGCATTTAAAACATGGCATGAGAGAGCTAGGAAAGTTATGTACTGGCTGTCTATCAGCATTTCAGACTCTATGATTGTGCATATTCAAGATGCAAGTACGCCAAAGGAGGCATGGGATACTTTGTCAAAAATGTATAGCACAAATACGCAAGCCAGGAAAATGCAGCTCAAGCAAGAGTTGCACAATGTGCAAAGAGAAAGTATGAGCATCAATGACTACCACATGAAGGTGAAGAAGATTGCAGATGCACTTGCTTCCATTGGGTCGCCAGTGAAAGATGATGATTTAGTTTCTATGACCTTGAATGGTCTAGGAAAGGATTATGCACAGTTCCGAACATCCATTTCCGTCTGTGAAAGATTTCCTGATTTTGAGGAGTTGATTGCTCTTCTAATTTCTGAGGAGTAGAGAAATGGTGGTGCATCTTCTTCAGGAGGAACTTCAAAAGAAGCTATCTTCTACTCAAATGCTGGAAGAGGTAGAGGTAGAGGTAGAGGTAGAGGAGGCCGATTTGGAGGCCATGGTAGAAATCAGAATATGCAGAAACTCAAGAAAACCAGTCCTATGGAGGAGGACGTGGTAACTCTAGAGGCAGGGGGAGCTAAAGAGGTCGTGGTGGATGGCAAAGAGGCCAAAATGCAAACAGCAACGTTGAATGCTACTACTGTGGTAAAATGGATCATATGGCTAAAGACTGCTATAAAAAGCAGAATGACATCATGAATGGAAAATTGCAACAAGGAAATTATGCATCTTCTAGTAGACAGGGTGATGACAGAAATGAGCATTTGTTTATGGTGCAGCACATGACCAATTCTATAAAAAGTACAGAAGAAAGCAACGATGTGTGGTATGTTGACTTAGGTGCATCAAACCACATGACAGGTCATGCAGAATGGATGTAGGATGCAAGGAAAAGGGAAAAACCACGATTTGTGCAGACTGGTGATGATACTGCACATCCTATTGTGCAGATTGGAAAAATTCCTTTGTCTATGCAGGATGGGAAAAAGAAATACCTGTCGGATGTATTTCATGTCTTGAATATCACCAAGAACCTAGTTTCTGTTGGTCAAATGGTTGAGCAGGGCTTGCAGGTCAGATTTAATTCTCATGGATGCTTTGTTGAGGATATAAAAAATAAAGGTCGCTTGATAACAAAAGGAAAGAAGAAGGGCAGAATGTTTACATTGGATGCAAACATGCCTGAATTGAGTGCAGCAATGTTTGCACATGGGACCGGCGTAGTTGCAGATATTGATATCTAGCATAAACGCATTGGTCATGTTAATGTACAGTGACTTAAATCAATGCAAGCCCAAAATATTGTTGCAGGATTGCCTAAATTCAAGGTTGCAGAAATGCATAAGGTATGTGAAGCCTGTCAGTTTGGAAAACAGGCAAGGAAACCATTTCCTAGACATGTTCAAGAGAGTAAGAGGCCATTGGAATTAATCCACTTTGATGTGTGGACTACTAAAGCTGCATCTCTTGGAGGCTATCATTATTTTGTCACTTTTATTGATGACTATATCAGAAAAGTTTGGGTGTATTTTATGAAAAAGAAAAGTGAAGTTTTTGGGTATTTCAAAACTCTTAAAGCTATGGTTGAAAAAGAAAGAGGCCTACAAATAAAATGCCTAAGGTCAGATGGAGGGGGAGAGTACCTCTCAAATGAGTTTGCAAGGTTCCTGCAAGAGCATGGCATAAAGCAGCAATATTCATGCAGCCATACCCCACAACAAAATGGAATTGCAGAAAGGAAAAACAGGCATATTGGAGAGGTATCTCGTGCCATGCTCAACGAAAAAGACTTGCCAGATTTTTATTGGGCTGAGGTAGTTGCTACAGCAGTCTACATAATGAACAGGACTCCCACTGCAGCAATACATGGGATAACTCCAGAGGAGAGGTATACTGGTAGGAAACCATATATTTCTCATTTGAATTTTTTTGGTTGCATTGCCTATGTTCATGTGCCAGATGAGTTGAGATCCAAGTTGGATCCAAAAGCTGAGAAGTGCATCTTTATTGGTTACTCTTTGCAGCAGAAAGGATATAGATGCTATAACCCTTCTGCTCGTAAGTTTACAGTGAGCAGGGATGTTGTTTTTTATGAGATGAGTAGCTGGTATAAACCAGTAAATGTGATTGATAATGTAGATGAACAAAATGGTAATGCTGCACAGAATTCACAGCAGCAATCACAAGATATTAATGGACCTGGAGCGTCCTCGAGCAGTGGTTCACATTCTTCACCATGGACATGCAGATTGAGATCAGGAGAATCTTCTCAAAGCAATGCAGATAGTGGTATGCAGGTATCACAAAAAGGAAAAGAGAAGGTCGATCAGCCCATGTTTGATGTGAATGTAGGTCACTCTTATGTGGATGGTGAATCTAGTGGCTCAAAACAGAGCATTGATGATGAGTTGGGTATTCCTTCTATTGTTACACCTAGAGTAAGGAAGACCAGGGATGTTTTGAGAGCACCTGGGAGTGAACCTACTTTGCGCAGGTCTACCAGAGCTAGGTATCCTATGGATAGGCTGAAATATGATGGATTTACAGCCATTCACTATGCATATATGGTCAAAGTGCTACAGGAACCAGAACCCACTTCTTTTGAGCAAGCCATGGGAAAAGAAAAATGGGAGAAAGCCATGGATGAAGAAATGGATGCCTTGGAAGCAAATACTACATGGGAATTGGTACCTTTGCCTAAAGATAAGAATGCAATTGGTTGTAAGTGGGTTTATAAGGTAATGCAGATGGTTCTGTGAACATATACAAGGCAAGATTAGTAGTCAAGAGGTATGCACAAACATATGGCATTGATTATGAAGAAACATTCAGTCCGGTTGCAAGGATGGCAACCGTAAGGGCAGTCATTGCTATGGCTGCATCAAAGGGATGGTCTTTACATCAGATGGATGTAAAGAATGCCTTCTTGCATGGTGATTTGCAAGAAGAGGTATATATGGAGCAGCCACCAGGTTACGTGCATGCTGTTCATCCTGAGTTTGTTTGCAGGTTGAAGAAAGCCTTGTATGGCTTGAAGCAAGCACCTAGAGCATGGTCTGACAAGATAGAACAATATCTTGTCACTATTGGCTTTCATATTTCCAAGGCATATTTTTCACTTTATGTGAGAAAAACAGAGAAATGTATTATGCTACTTGTCATTTATGTTGATGATTTGATTATGACAGGTGACAGTGATGAAGATATCCTTCATGTGAAAATGCTATTGAAGCAGAAGTTTGAGATGAAGGATTTGGGAGAGCTGCGTTATTTCTTGGGCATTGAGGTGATTAGATCACCAAGTGGGATACGGCTCTTGTAGAGGCAGTATGGATTGGAGATGCTGTCCAAATATGGGATGACAGGCTGTAAGCCTATTTTAGTTCCTTTGGAGCAGAATGTGAAGCTGAGTGCAGATGAGGTGAGCTTCTCGAAGACCCTACTATGTACAGACGCATAATAAGAAGTTTGATTTATATGACTATTACCAGGCCAGATTTGAGCTATGCTATTGGATTGGTAAGTCAGTTTATGCAGGCTCCAAGGAAACCGCATTTGGATGCGGCTAGACGCATACTCAGGTATGTGAAGTCCACATTGCAGTATGGACTACTTTATGAGACTGGGGTTCAGATACAGTTGCATGGATACACTGATGCTGATTGGGCTGGTAGTATTTCTGATAGACGATCTACCAGTGGATATGTGTTCTCTTTTGGGAGTGCTACAGTCACTTGGAGCAGCAAGAAATAGCCTACAGTTGCCTTTTCGAGCACAGAGGCTGAGTACAGGGACACAGCAATGGCTGTATGTGAGGTAGCTTGGTTGCATAAGCTACATTATGATATGCATCAGCCTACAGATGGGTCAGTTGTCATTTATTGTGACAACATGAGTAGTATACACTTGGAAAATAACCCAGTCTATCATGCTAGAACAAAGCACATTGAGGTGCATTATCACTATGTGCAGGAGAGGGTTTTACTAGGTCTTATTGATCTAGTTTATGTCAGCATAGAGGATAACGTAGCTGACATATTTATGAAGGCATTGGGCGTAGAGAAGCTGCACAAGTTCAGAGACTTGCTTGGTGTGCAGGAATTGGGATTGAGCTTGAGGGGGAGTGTTGAGATATCGAGCTCCACTCGTGATATGCCAGGGTGACCGTTGTGCATTTATGTTACTGACTTGTTAGTTGCAGATGCGGTTGGTACACCGCCCATGAATAATAGCTAGATGACAACTATCCTTATCTACTCTAGTTCGTGGTTCAGTTAGTATGCCACCTTAGTTATTTGAGTTTGGTCTGAGACCCATATATAGGGTTCTTCTATTTCTTTGTATGAGAGTTATTTTTGGCTTACACAACTAAGAAGAGGAAAACTATTTTCAGCCTCCACCTATGTGTGTATTCCCCCATTGTGCAAGCAAGAAAGCTACAAGTGAGACTCCTTCCTTCTCTCCCACAATCTTGACATGGAATACCAAGTTCATTGTCTAAAGTGTCAGTAGACTCATATCCAGAAGTCATCCTACCAGGTGTCATCATCCCAGATACATCCTCAGTAACTTTCTCTTTTCCTTTGTCCATGACATCATATCTCCCCCTCATTGACATACTGGTGTCAGTGGACGGTGAGGTCCTCAATCTCCCTGTCCATGGAGATACTGTCTGACTACTAGGTCATGTCATAGTAGTGCTCTGCTGCATATCAACTATGGATACATGAGTAGAAGGCATATCTGATGGCACTATAGCCGGTGATACATACCAAGAAGCCATCTCATCAAAAATAACATCCTTGCTCACCAAGGTCTCCCTGGTAGAGGGATCATAGCATTTGTATGCCTTCTTCTCCTATGAATATCCAATGAAAACACACTTATGCACTTTTGGATCCAACTTCTTCCTTTTTTCATTTGGAATATGCACATAAGCAAGACAGCCAAAGACTTTCATGTGACTTACATCCGTCTTATAGCCATACAACTTCTCAAACGGTGTCATCTCATGAATACCTGCAGTGGGAGTCCAATTCAAGATATACAAAACACACTTATGCACTTTTGGATCCAACTTCTTCCTTTTTTCATTTGGAATATGCACATAAGCAAGACAGCCAAAGACTTTCATGTGACTTACATCCGGCTTATAGCCATACAACTTCTCAAACGGTGTCATCTCATGAATACCTGCAGTGGGAGTCCAATTCAAGATATACATGGTTGTCATAACAGCCTCAGCCCAATAATAGAGTGGCATCTTCTTCTCATTGATCATGGCACGAGCAGCTTCCATCAAGACCCTATTCTTTCTTTCAGCTACCCCATTCTACTGAGGAGTGTAGCTGTAGGTAAGTTGCCTGCATATGCCATTTTGAGCTAAAAAATTGTCAAACTCATTTGATACATACTCCTCACCGCTATCTGATCTCAAGTAAGAGATATAACAGTCGAATTCCTTTTCAACCTACTTTTTAAACTGCTAAAAAATAGCAAACACCTCATCCTTTGTCTTCAGAATGTAAACCCAAGTATAGAGACTGTAATCATCAATGAATGTCACATAATACTTCGAGCCTCCCATGGATGCATTATGGGCTAGCCCCCAAACATCAAAGTGCACTAACTGCAGTGGACGTGTACTCTGCCTTACATGCCTGACAAATGGCAACCTTGACTGCTTACCAAACTGGCAAGCATCACATACATGACCAATATCTGAATATTGGAACTTGGGTAAACCTGTAACCAGCTATTTTTTCTACATAATTTGCGGCCTTTGCAAATTTACATGCCCCACTCTCTTGTGCCAAATTTCCAAGTCTCTGATAGTGCCAGAACCATGGGTAAACATGGCTGAATTCAGCTTTGGCAAGGTAGCATCAAGAGTAAACATTCTGCCATTCCTGTGACTGCGAGCTATCAACTTGCATCCATTACCAAACTCTTTAATAAAGCAACCATGCTTGTTGAATCTAACTTGCATGTTCTGCTCCGTCATCTGACCAACATACAGTAGGTTCTTCGTAATCGAAGGAACATGCAATACATCATGCAAATTTTTCTTTTTGCCATTATGAACCACAAGAGGCACTTTGCCTTTATGCTCAATGCTATGCTGCGTGCCATCACCTGTATAGACATAGCCATTTTTTTCAGCCACCATATCAATGAACCAATCACCATGAGGAGTCATATGGTTTGATGCCCCTGAATCAATGTACCAAACTGCATCATCAGTGCATTTTTCAGCAACTCTATCTTTTACATACTGCATGGCAAACAATCTATCTCCTGAAGTATCATCTGCCTGACTAGATGTAGCAAAATGTCCATGTTGTTTGCCTTTTTGATTGCCCTGCTTCTTCCAGCAGTCCTTGGCAATATGCCCATACTTCCCACAGTAATGACAATCCTTATCTTTATTCGGATTGTCAGATGGACACTGCTGTTGCCAGGAGCCTCTACCTCTAGGGCTAGATCTCCCCCTGCCTCTAAAGTTTCCACCACCTCTTGCATTCGATACTTACTGATTGTTATTGCCATAGGATGCATTTTGCTGGCCTCCTCTGCCAAATCCATAGCCTCTACCACGGTTTCCACGGCGGTGTTGATTGGAATAGAAAACTGCATCCTTGTTTTTAGAACTGCTAGATCTTGTAGCCAAGCCAAGCTTAACCTCTTCATGGATAAGCAATTGAACCAACTCATTGAAATCAGGCATTTCAGCCTACACAGACACAGAGGTGTCAAAAGACTTATACTCAGGCCCCAAGACATTCAAGATCACAGCAACCATGTCTTCATCTTCAACCTATGAACCAACAAATGCCAACTGATCCGCAATGGTCTTAACCTCCGTGACATAATCCTGTATAGATCTGCTCTTCCTCTCCATGTTGTTGAACTTCTGCTTCAATTGTATCTTCCTGGCACTTGTGGTTGTGCCATAATACTTGACCAAAATGTCCCATGCATCCTTAGGAGAGCTGCAGTTCATTATCAGCATTACCATGGCATCTGAGATACATAAAGAGAGCTAGTGCAAGACTCTACGAGCTCTTTCTATCCAAGCTCGGTGTAATCGTCTCTGATCAGCCGCGTAGATCGATCCGGGAGCTCAAGTTCAGCTTCTGCTCCAGTCACCAACTCCCAATAGCCTTTCCCTATTAAGAAGTTCTCCATGTGGAACTTCCATATGTCATAATTGTTACTATCAAGCTTTTCCCCCACTATCTGGGCTATGTTGTCTATCCTTTTTGCATTTGCCATGTTCTAGACTTTGCATGACTACCTGCAAACCAACAAGTATGACTGACCAAGTTCAAACCTCAATTGTTTATGAAAGTTTTTTGCAATTAATTGCAGTAAAAGACCATGGTATTTCAGCCCAATGACAGCTCAAAATAGTCCACAACCAGTGGTCTAACTCATAAGTATAACAATCAACACATATGCTTTGGAGTTGCTTTAGCTTAACCTCCCGCAACCTCACTGCCAGGATAAATACATACAGTCTGAAAACTGTAAATTGTTAGTGACCAACAGCTTATTCAAAGCCAAAACTAAGTCATATACATGTCATACATGTCCCAAACCTTCATAGACAGCTGCTAGTACATGTAGCAATCCAAGCATAACCATACGGGCACAAAACAATGCATATCCAGCAAGTACAAGTGACATAAATCTGCTCACAGATTGTATACAGCCAATAAACTGTCAAACCAAGATGTATTTCAGCTCAAGAGATCCTCAAACCACTTCATACATATGCCAATGTGTGTACAGGTCAATAGATGACCAAACAAGCATCCGCAGACACTCTATCAGTAAGAGGCAATGTCATATAATTCATTCATTGTTTATGACCAGCCAATACCCTGCGAATACATTTGTTTCCAGATTTAGATTTTAGTTTTTAAGAGCTTTCAATCCTCATATCAATGCTTATAGCATTCAACATTCATATCCTGTACCATATTGCTCCTTGTAGGTAACAGAAGGCATAACCTTCTTCAAGGCCAATGAGTATATATTGTTGATAGTTTTATGACAGTTTTCAGCCTGTCATTGGCTTCCCAAAATTGAGCATTTCAGTCAATAACTTCAGTCCACAACCATGTCAGACAATGCATATGGTTCCCAGAGCATGTATATGCTTCAACAAGTTCTCCTGAGCATGCCAAGAAGCTCAAGGCTCTTGAGTAGATCAAGTGTATGATGTATACTCACTGATTATAGTAGGTCTTCACTGTTTTCAGATTTGAGGTCAACTGTCACAGCTCATAGATGAGCTCATGATCAAGTACTGACATATCCAGAGCTTCAATGACCTTCCAAAGAGCATAGATAAGCTGTGTGTCAATCCATGGATGATGGAGTTGATGATTTGCAGACCATCAAGGCAGCAACATAAACAGACACAATCACGTTGTTTTTTGATCCTAGACTAGCAACTACTATTGATGATAATGATGATGATGAGCACTCAAATGTGCTCAAGGATGCTCCCAAAGACTCCCAGACAAGTCTTCACTGCTGCCATGAAGCATAGAGTCTCACATGAATAGATGCATACCTTGTGTTAGAGCAATGAAGGAAAATGAGAGTCAGTCCTTTGTTCTCTTCAACCCTGACAGTTCAATCTTCAGGTCTTCTTCCCGTATGCACTCCACAGAGCCCAGTCATGGGTGCTCTGATACCATGTTGAGATTGAGAGAGGCAGAGACATAGTGAGGAGCAAGCATGCTCTCATCTTCTTCATTCATTCATTCTCACTTAACCACACACATAGAGTAAGTGTATGCAATGGTACTAAGGTTTGTAGGACCATTCACACTGGGTCTAAGACCATCGACTTATTTAATGTCCCACATACAGCTGAATAAGACTAATGTCGGTCATACATACTAACAGGAGAATAGTATGAGCTTGATATTCTAACATCTCTCTCTCTGTCAGAGCACCAGGGTGGCGTTTTTTATCACAGGGGGGGAGGAGTGCCTGTTGAACACGGAGCGGGGCTGCTAAAGGTGACGGGGGGGGCTACTTCCCCTTATATGGTGGGGGGAGGTGGTAAGGGGTGGGGAGATGGTCGTTAACAGCCGCCACCCCTTCCACCTAGGGGCTGCATGCCCCCCTTCTCTTCCTTTACTCCCTCTCTCTCTCTCTCTCTCTCTCTCCCCACCATGTTGTCGACAGGGGGAGAGAGAGGGAGAGTAAAAAATTTTGAATTAATTTAAAAATTTTTAAGGGGGGGTTTGCATGGGGAAAGGCAAGGGGGGGGGGGCACGGGGGAGGGGAGATATTACAATATTTGACTCAAATGGAAATACCTACCGGAGTGTTTCCATATTATGGGGCCTCAATCCCCAGTTGACATTATTTGTAACTTCTCATGTCAGGTTTCTACTTGCATAAGTTTGAATGAAGAAAATTACATTATTGCATGATATTTGTAAGGCCTAGATGATCCTCTCTTCCCCCACATCTGGCATGTATACCTCTCTCATTTTTACACAGGATAACAATCTAGATGGTACTTTCATATTGTCTAACTGAGAGTATAAGCATTGCACTTGTTGATTTACCATGAAAAAGGGAGAGTGTCTCAAGGAAGAAAAGTATACTTACCTTAGGCATTAGAAGGGGGATTCATGCTCTTCTAGCAATTTTGATGATCAACAAAGCTGTAAATTGAAGAACGAATTAAAATAAATCAAAGAGAAAGAGGAGATAGAGAAATTGAGAAGTGCACCAAGGGTAGTCATCCTCATGATCAATCAGATCAAGGGAAGGGTATGCATATAAATTGGACTATTTCAAAAAAAATTGAATATTTTCAATTTTCTTTGTTTTCATGGCTCTATATATTTAAGACCACTATGACTTTGTCTATGTAGACTCTACATATTTAACTAGTGGCATCCTTTCTCATAAAAAGATGGGTCACATGGAATTGCAACATGTGCATCTTGAAAATTTTCATGATCTTCCATATTTAAAAAACCTCATAGTCACACAAGTGTTTGGTGACATGATTATTATATTTTGTTGGAAAGAGAATTGCTTGCTAGAAATTTTGAGGGTTTTGAGGTAATGAGAAAGTTTGGTCTAGATGTGAATGGTGAAAAGGAGCTAAGAAATTTGAAGCCAAGCTCTTGGATTCTAGATCATGGAGTCATTGATCTTCCCACAAGTTTCCACGTAGCAAGTTTTGATTGCATTCCTTCATGGAATAGTCTCTCAAGCAATCACAGTAAGTCAACATTGGTAGTGATGAGTGCAATCATGGATGACTTGGAATGGGTGCTCATGATTTGGCTACCCTCATATCTTGTAGTTGTAGAAATTATAGGGCACAACGGATAGAATCTGAGCAAGGAGTAGATAACACACAACAAATATAAGAAGAATAGAGACCGCTTTAATTTCAAACAAACTAATACAAAGATGGCTTTGTCCACCCCTGCACTTCCAATGTGAAGCTTAGATATGGTGATCCAGGCGAATAGCTTAGGATAGCTAGAAGAACTCTAATTGGGTAAAAGATAGATTGAAAGTGGCTTTAGAGGTATCTTCCTTTTATAGCTCAGGAAGTTAGTCAGGTCGGCAAGTCTGACCATATTATGAACCTTCCCTAGTCGACCATGGAATATCTTGGGTAATATTTTCTTTATCATTAGGTCGAGGGTGCTGCCTCTCCAAACCCTCATCAAGGGGGTCGCTGATTCCCCCTAAGACCTCCAACCACTAGGGGCCACTTCTACGGCGACTCTCCAATCCTACAATAGGGACCCTTGATAACTCCCACACCCCGCAACTCGATGCATTGTGCCTCGAGCTACTACTAGCATAACTACTCTATCTAACCCAAAGGCTAGATTCACAAAGGTCACCCTTTTTCCATTTGGTCACATAGGCCTCATCCGACATACGAGTCAAGATCCCAATGTTTGTGCTCACACATGGATTCTTCTCATAATGTGGGCCTTAAAACTTAGAGTACCATGGATCATTGGTGGCACCTTACAAGGGTGGGGCATTGAGCATATCTAACACCCCCCCAATATCCACCCATAAGTGAACTAGATTCTTTGCCCAATGCCAAGTCTCTGAAGTTGAATTTGAAGGAGATCCTTTGTAAGAGCTTTGGTGAATTTATATGCTCCATTCTCCTCTATTGGATAGTAGACCACAACTCTATTAACCCATCCTCAATCAAGCCATACATCTAGTGATACTGGATATCTCAATATATTTGGTGTGTGCATGAAAAACTGAATTTTTTATCATGGCGATACAACTCTGATTGTCACATCTTAGCACTGTTGGAATTTCATCTAGTACTCCCATATGCCATAGAATCCTCATTAAGCATACTACTTCACATGTAGCAAAACAAGTTGCCTTGTACTCTGCTTTAAGAGAAGACAATTCCATAGTTGATTGCTTCTTAACAGTGTAAGAGAAAATTCTTGAACCTAAAGAGAAACAATATCCAGAAACTAAGTTCCTGGAATCATTGTCACCTACCCAATCTGAGTCATAGTTCCCCATAAGAGCACTTCTGAAACTATATGTGATACGATGGTCAAGAGTTTTCTTCAAGTACCTGAGCACCCACATCCAAGCTTTCCAGTGACTTTCTCGTGCTTTGTTTTAGAACTTGCTCAAAATACCAAGAATAAAATTGATATCTGGCCTAGTGTTACACAAGTAGATGAGGCTACAACCTCATGTACCTTCTGATATTTACTAGTGCTAATGTATCCTCAATCGATAACTTCACATTGATCTCCATAGGTGTAGCTATCTCCTTACACTTGGTCATGCCAAATGCTTTTAAAATATCCCATGCATCCTTCCTTTGAGAGATGAAGATTTGGCTAAGTACTTGCCACAAACTTCAATCCCCAAACAATAGTGCAACAAGCCCAAGTCTGTCATTTCAATCTCAGAGCTCAAAGCCTTTCGATTCTAATGGATCATATCTTCATAGTCATCTGTAATAATAAGAAGTTCATCCATATGTAGGATAATCACTATAGACTTTTCACTATCCCTATAAACATACAAGTTAGCGGTCTAAGGCACATCTTTTGAAATTCAAACCGAGAAAGACTTTATCCATTGGTGCCATGCTCTAGAGACTTGTTTCAACCCATACAATGCATTATTTAGCTTACACACTTTATTATCAAAATGGGGGGCCTCAAACCCTAGTGGTTGAGCCACATATACCTCCTCCTTGAGATCACCATTCAAGAACTTTGATTTGATATCCATTTGGTAAACTGGCCACTTCTTATGAGTAGCCACTACAAGTTTTGTGCGAATAGTGGTCATTCTAGTAGTTGGAGAAAATGATTCTTAAAAATCAAATCCTTCATTTTGTGACAATCCTTGTGCAACTAATTTTTCTTTGTAGTTTTCTAAGCTGTTATATCAACCTTATACTTTACCTTCCAGACTACAAGCACATTATTCTAGTAATTTTATTCTTAGTCATTAGAGGATAAACAAGCAAAGGGAAGTAAATACACAAAAATACACACACACACCCCCCCATAGAGAGAGGGGGGAGGATCAAAGGCCTTCAAGTTATTGATTTGTAGAGCACTCAAAGAACAAGATATAGCCATTTGTGTCCATCTCAAAGGTATAGAGTCTTCTTACTTTGGTGTTGTGAATCTTTGTTCTCCATTAATTATCCAAGAAATGAGCTTGTTGTCATCAAGATTTCCACAAAAATGGGCGTCTTCTACATAGTAAGCATGACATTTCATGTGGATTTGAATGGTCTAGCATTCCTACTTAATGTGCTTTTTGGAGTGAGTTTAAATGCACCTACTACAAATAGGTACACATTGCTATTAATGTGTAAACTCTATTTTGTGCATACTATATACTGCAAGGTCTCTAAGGGGAAGAGGAGAGGAGAAAGAAGAGGTAAATTCTATTAATGTGTAAACTCTATTTTGTGCATACTATATACTGCAAGGTCTCTAAGGGGAAGAGGAGAGGAGAAAGAAGAGGTAAATTCAAGAAAACATCAATGATATGAGCAAGGTCTCTAAGGGGAAGAGGAGAGGAGAAAGAATAGGTAAATTCTATTAATGTGTAAACTCTATTTTGTGCATACTATATACTGCAAGGTCTCTAAGGGGAAGAGGAGAGGAGAAAGAAGAGGTAAATTCAAGAAAACAACAATGATATGAGCATCTATATTTTTTCGACTAGTTGGTTAGATTCATTATGTTGATTGAGTGGATAAGGGTGTCCATCTAAGCCATTTCTTGGCATCATTTGGATCTTTTGGGGACTAATGTGAGGAGATGTTGAGTGTATCTATTGCTTATGTGTATAAACATATTGTATGCATTGCTTATGTGTGTAACCTATGCATATATGGGTTATATGCATATACACTATACATAGCCTTTGTATAGAAGAACAAGGAGTCAAGGAGACCATAGATAAGGAGCGGGCAGGGGAGGAGGTAGAGACTATGGAAGTAGAGAAGGAGATGTCATCAACACCTAAGGTAGCCAGAGCATCAAAGAAGGGAAAAAAAAGCTAAAAAGGATATTCCTCATGAAAAGAAATAGCCTTTTTGTATTTTCTTATACAACCTCATGTAAAGAGATCATGAAGAGAGAAAATACAAATTTGCTGCAATAGTTGAGCTTGTATTTATATTGAAAGTAAGGACATATTTTCTTCAATGTCCTTGCATTGTATCTTTTTCTCTCTTCTCTTTGATATTTGTAAAAAAATTAGCATAGATGTTTACCATTCAAGAAGTGGAATTGAATATATATATACATATATATATATGCTTGATATCTTCATTCTACATATCCACGCTCACTTGATATAGTATACATGATGATATAACCTTTAGTATTAAGCAAAATATCAATATCCACTATAGGATCTTTCCTAAACTCATCAAGATTTTGATCCAAAGCAACTAGACTACTATCAACATGATGCCATCTAGTGTAGTAAAAGTTAATGATGAAATTTTGAGTAGCAACAATGTATTTGCAATGTAACGTGTCCACTAGGACCATCCAGGACACGTCTTAGCAGTCCATCGGAAAGGATGTCTAGAAAACTCCGCCCGGCACTCCCATGGAATGTTACGGGTTTTGCAATCTAGGTCTTCCCCTGTCTACCACGTAGCGGAAGTATCCTGGCCGTTCCCACTTAGGATCGACCTGAATTTGGGTTTTCTTGTTTGGTCATTAGCTAGCAGCAACTAGCGTCAGACCCGAGCGAACTACTTTACGCAGAAACACCAGGTCCGAAGCGGATTCACGCTGCACTTGGTTCAAGGAGAATGGGAACGAGAGGGATGCAAAACTCAACCTCTCTGCCATAAGGCATAGTCCCATTTCGTTCCCCTAAAACAGCGTAAATTGGGTAAAACATAATTCTAGGTCATTGTTTTCGATGAACCTCCCGCTGCTCTTCAAGATTTTTGAGAAAAGTTCCCAGCTAACCGGGACCACCCAACCGTAGGACGGACCCATGGCCCATCCTCCGCACTTTCCTCAGTTTGTTTTAGTTATGTAATTATCTAACACATTAATTTGACATATAACAACCAGCTTCTTTAATTAACCCTGTTAAGCACTGGTTCCTTCACGTAATCTTATCACGTGACATAGAAAAACAATATCAAACAACTTCTTTATTATCATTTCATCATTTTATCTTTGAAATACAAGGAGTTCCGCCCGTAGGCTTGTCCATAATCTGCCCGAAGGCTTATCCAGTAATCCGCTAGGGATCACTATTCCAAGCTTTTGCCCGTAGACTAGTATGCGGGCCTCGAGATCCAATCCCGAGTCACGTTAGCCTCTTGTGCAGGACCCGGAAGGCGAGGGATTTACGGCCAGAGCCCCCCCTGGCACCCAAGCGTCCTCCTGCTCCAAGTAGAGCTCAACGGAAAGACCTCTCGCGGCGGGTTCGGTCCACATTCCCGGCGCATACAACAACCCCGTTGGTTAGGGTCAGGCAGGCAGTCGGGGGTAACTGAAGCTGCCTCTCCCTTCAGGCCTTCAACCTGAAGCATTTAGATATCTTTTCATCCTTTAGTTCCTTGAGCAGACAATGCAAACAGTGCTTTCTAAACTATTACAAGCACAATCAATTTCAGCGGTCGTTTATTTGGCCAACTGTTAAAAGTGAATCTTTCTCTCCGAATGCATCCAGCATTCGATCTGGGATCAAATTGCGACTTGGCAAGATCCCCAAGGGTTTGTTTGTTCACCTTTTTGTCCTTGGGTTAGGGCCATACCCTGTTAACCCAACTTAACCAATACCTTAGGTTTTATTAATAGTAAATCCTGGCGACCATGTCGCTTCAATTTATTGATTGGTCATTTGCTTCCAGGCAAATACCTAACTCTCCTTTTTCTTGGCAATTATTCCCCAAGAAAGGTGATGTAACGGGATGATTACTCATCCTCTTGTAAGTTAAATTTGCGCAATAACTTGCCAACCTCATTTCAAGAAATGGCAAAACTCTCTTGTGAACAAATCACAAGTCTATGCGATGTTGCAACTTTTTGCACATGTGTTACATCTATTCCACGGGATCATTTCACCCATTGAATGGCATTTTCCGGTCACGGAATTACCTCCAGCCGAGAAGCAGGGTTTAGGGTGTCTTCTTACCCAACCCATTCCTAATTATATTAGGCCATGGTCCTAGGAATTTTCAACTGAGTCGGAGTTTCATCATTTGAACGAGTGATGCTTGGATAGAAACCTTAGATCGTTTTATGCATGAGCATCCAATTGACTCAACATTTCGTGAATGTGGGTATGATCTTTGGGTTTGAGGGTTTTGACTTGGCAACAAGTGTAAAACTAGGTCGAATCCTTATCGCGCTAAACCCTAGTTAGCACTTGGGATATTTGTCATATCGACTGAACCATGCCCATATGAATCCCTTGTGGGTTAGGTGATTTAGACAACTCAATATACTTGTCTTGCGACAAGGATGAACCTTTCCTAGAGATAATAAACTAGATCTAAAGGAGAAAAATAGTTACAACTACACCAATACATGTAAACATGCGACTCATTGCTTCTACGCATCACATGGTTCACAATAACCCTATCTTTCCTTGGTAAAGTAAAAATGCACAATAATCTGGATACTAACCTCCCTAGGACCTACCAGGACTTACCTCAAATAATCATGCCTACAACCTTGTTGTCTACACTTTAGAATCTCATGCTTTGATAAACCATGCAACCTTTCCCTAACTACATCTCTTAATGAATGAAGTTCTTACGTATGATGAATGTGCAACATGCAATCCTTTCCTAAACTACACGTAGTTAAATGAGATTCATGCCAATTGAAGCTAGAGTTAACCTATTTAATGCAGCCCCTAGAATTATTTCCATGATTTGCTATTTCCTACGGGTGATAACGACTTCCTTAATGAATCATTACCAAGAAGATTTATCTAAAAATGTGACATGCCATTAATCTTTCCATGCCTAGTAAAAATGTGTACCTCAATAATTTCAACCTTGTAATGAGGCAACAGTTGTCCTAGGCTCGTCACTTTTGAATGCACAAAAGGAAACTTACTGATAAGGTCCTAAAAATGCATAGACACCTTATGTTCTTTTCATTCATTCCATTGACGTACCAATGACCACTTTTCATATCTTGAGCTAATTCTAGTAAATGTTCAAATAGCCAATTCATTTTCCAATTGCGTTTAACTTGACTAGGTGAATTTGAACATGCATGGGTGCTTCCTAATCCATGAAGTTATCGTGACTAATTCAATACTTTTGTGTGGAATACAAATAGATAAAACCTGGACTTGTGGACTCCGGGAAATATCCACGTAAATACTAGGAGAAAAATCCTCCCGCTGGCGCGCCTTGTGACTTTTTAGGGCCATCGTAGGCATGATTTCGGCTTGTGGTTTGCCCTCGTGGTCTATCAATTTTACTCATCTTGGTATGCAGCCGTTTGATCTTTGCCTTTCTCCATCGTACATAGGAGATTCCTTCGCGGAACTTCAGATGAACTGTGCTTGCGGAAAAGGGCCTTGATGAGCTTCTTAGGAAGAACCCGAGTGGTGGCTAGGACTGGGTTTACGGATGGCTTGTGGGCTTTGAAGCCTATTTGCGGAGAGGCTCTTACGATGGGTCTCGCGGAAAGGAAGCTTTATAAGCTTCTTCTTCTTCTCTTCAAAATTCCGAGGCTAGGAATGGGCTTGTGGGTGATTGGTGGAAGGGCTTGTAGACTTCCCCTTCTCCTCCTCAAAGTCCGGGCTAGGGGGTGGCTTGTAGGAATTGCAATGGGAAGGATGGATTTAAATTCCAGAGGGTAGAGTAGACTTAAAGAAGATTCAATGGGGAAGGGGTTTAAAAGGAACCCGTGGGGGAAAAAAATGGGCTTTATGGGGAATCCATGGGAAGGGGTTTATAAAAACGGGGGAGGGTATAAAGGCTTATGAAAGTGTAATGGAAAAGGGGGCTTAGAGAGCCCCCTTAGAAGCTTGTAAGAAGCTTCTAGCAGCTTCCGTTAATTACGTGGCGGCATGGAGACTGACGATGCCGTTGAGGGGGGGGATTTGGCAGAGATTGGTGGTGGCGTGATAGCCCGTGGCGGAGAGTGGCAGCAGTAGCGGCAAGCCCAGTGGCTGGTGGCGGGCCACTTTTTCAACGCCGCAACGATGTATGGAGCCTCCCTTGTCCTTCCTCTGATGTAGCATGGCGACTGGCAGCTCATGTAGCAACTCCTCCCTCCACACGGTGCATCACAGCACATTGGCAGCGATGTCGCTCCTTCCTCTCCCTCCTCCACACGGTCGCCTCCTCACGGCCCCTCCATCACAGTCGCCTCCTCCATCACGGTCGCCTCCTCACGGCCCCTCCATCACAGTCGCCTCCTCCATCACGGTCGCCTCCTCCATCACGGTCGCCTCCTCACGGCCCCTCCATCACAGTCGCCTCCTCCATCACGGTCGCCTCCTCCATCACAGTCGCCTCCTCACGGCCCCTCCATCACAGTCGCCTCCTCCATCACCGTCGCCTCCCAACTCCCCCGTTAGAGGGGGTTTATATAAGAAAAGGGGGGAGAGGACACCCTCCCACGTGGTGGCCTGCATGGCTCATCTCCCCTCCACCTCTCAAGTTCCCTACTTCAGTCCATCCCCTTCCCTCAGCCAGGCTTCGGCTGGGGAAAGGAAATAAAAAAATTTGCACTAATTATGACATTAATCTCTTGACCTCCTCCCAAGAGGGAGTTTACCTATGGTTATGCGGGTTATTTAAACCTCGGTCACGTTTTTGCCAGTGGAGAGGTCATGATTCTTCGGTCCCGATTTACCAATGCGGAGTACTCCTTTTCTTGCATACGATCATAAATCAGCTACCGGAAATGGAGATAACCTTTTCACAAATTTACGATGTGCGGGAGGTTGGTCTAATAATATTTCAAAGGGAAATATTACATTCTCTCCCCCTTGGAAGAATCGAGATGTCCTCATCTCGAGATGAACTGGGGATATTTATGGTTGAGAGTGCTTATCATCCACCCAAGTGGTATCCTCCTCGGGATAATCTTTCCACTGGACGAGGCATTCTTTCAAGGTTCTAGATCTCAGTCGTTTTTCCCCTAGCATCTAAGATCCCGTCAGGCCGTAGCTCAAGGACTCCTTGATTAAATATTACAATTTGTTGGCCATCAAGTACATGGTTAGGGTTAGGTACATACTTCATTCTTCAATAGACTGATATGGAATACATTATGAACCTTTAGGTTTTGAGGGAGTTGCAGTCTATAAGCATTATGTCTTAAGCACTCGAGGATCTTGTATGGTCCACAATACCTTGGACTTAGCTTCCTGCAATCTCCTAAGGATAGAGAACTCTCCTTTGGGCATACGTGAATGAAGACCATGTCTCCTTCCTCAAATATTCTATCTTGACACTTCAAATCCGTGTATGCCTTCTGTCTATCCTTCGCAGCTTTGATGTCCCGAGAAGTGAAATCATGAGCTTCGCACAATATCTTCTGTTTAAGTAACTGGCTTGCCGGTATACATGCTCTCATTCTATAGTAGACATGTCCATTATTGACAGAGAATTCATGACCTTTGGCCTATAGCTTTTGTTCCTGGTCCTTGATAGAGATTTCCCTTAGCATCTTTTGATAGGCTAGATCATGGCATCCTTCCTCTCTAGCTAGCTCAAGTATGGGGTTGTTCGGCATAGATACCTTTGTAGCCAGAGATCTGGCCGTTGATGGATTCTGCAAGATTAGGGAATTTAGGAATGCCTTGGGACTGAGTGCATCGGCAACTACATTCTCTTTCCCTGGACGGTACTTGATCTTAAGGTCACACTCCTACAGCACTTCAATCCACTGACATTGCCTCATGTTGAGCTTGTTCTAGGTAAAGTTCCACTTGAGACTTTTCATGATCAGTCACTAGTGTAAACTTGTTACCCAGCAGGTAGTGTCTCCAAAGCTTGACAACTAAAAGTTCAAGATCATGGGTAGCATAATTCTTTTCATGGCTCTTCAGTTTTTTTGAAGATTAGGCTATAGGATGACTTTTCTACATAAGCATGCTAGTATTAGTTACTACCTCTATTCCTTACTGTGGTCTAGAAGTTTTAGGATTGGTGCTAATACCAAACTTTGCTTCAACCTATCAAAGCTAGTTTTTTCGGTAGTTGACCATGCAATGGACGTTTGCTTCTTCAATAATTCTGTCAAAGGTGCTGCAATCAAAGCATAGTTATTGATGAAGACCCTATACCATCTTGTCAATCCAAGAAAGCTACGTATTTCATTAACGGATATTGGAATTGGCCATTCAAGCACATCCCTGACTTTGGCTGGGTCTACTGATATTCCCTCCTAGATATTTAATCTGACGCTTGAAGAATGCACACTTCTTCATTTTTGCATATAGCTTATGAGACCTCATTGTCTCAAGGACAATCCGTAGTTGAGGTTCATGATCTTCCTCCTGTTTAGAATGGACTAAAGTGTCATCGAAGAAGACAAGCACGAAATCATCAAGATATGGCCTATAGATATCCTGCATTAACCTGTTGAGGGTGGCAGGCGCATTCGTAATCCCGAATGACATAACTAGAACTCAAAGTGTTCATATCTAGTGTTGAAGGTCGTCTTTGGGATATCTTCTTCCTTGATTCTTATCTGATAGTAACCAGACCCAAGATAATCTTGGAGAAGATCTTGGCACCCTGAAGACTATCAAGAAGCTCATCTATTCTAGGAATATGATATTTGTTCTTGACTGTTGATTGATTCAACCCTTTGTAATCAATACATAGCCGAAGTGTTCCATCTTTCTTTTTCTGGAACAGTACTGGTGCTTCCCATGGTGAACTGCTAGGACGGATGTAGCCCTAATCTAGTAGTTGCTTGAGTTGTTCCTTCAACTCAATTGCTTCCGATATAGACATTCTATAGGGTCTCTTCGCAATTGGCGCAGCTCCTATTACTAGCTTGATCTCATGATCTACTTCTTTTTGAAGCGGGAGTTCTGTTAACTTTTCAGGAACTACGTCCGCGTATTCCTTTAGCCAAGTGAGCAAATCACTTTACTTCTTTTATCAATATTCACAGTCAAGACAATCGTTGATTTTTTTTTTAACAAAAAAAAAAAATTATTCCATTCATATCAGCATAGCCCTTTTGAGGTACAATCATTTCTTGGGGCGATGGAACAAGTTGATACATTAATTCGAGGAGAATAAGATATTGTTGCATTCAGCTACAGGAACTAAGTAGTAGTACGGATTGGGGTCATCGATTTTCAGGAATCGATAGTTCATTGGAAGATTAGGGTATCTTTTCCTTCGATATCCATTCTTCTCATGACGTCCCAAAACCTTGATTCGGTCGGTAGGGATTCTTTGAATCACTTCCCTGTACACATACTTATTCTGGTTAACCCTTCGACCTCCGACCTGTAGGGTCGCGTTTACGTGAGCCTCAACAAAGACGAACAGCTTCACGATCTTCAAATCCTCCATCCACTTGATTCTCTTCAAGTTAATTTGAAGGTACGCAGGTCGATAGGCAGTTATGTAATAGATCCCTGAAACACCCATCCATCTCTGTTCCATGTACACAGGCAATGGATTGTAAATGCGGTCTAGGATGTTCATCATCTCAACCCTTTGTCGATAATCCGTGGAATGCATCGCGGTCATAAACATGACTTGGAACACTAAGAACTTGTTCCACGCTTCATAATTCTGCAAGACAGCATTGAAAGTAAGGAAATGTTTGGGACAGTAACATTTGCTTTACTTCGTCTTATTAAAATTTCCTAAAAACAAGTCCTTTGTTGGTTTGCTCTGATACCAACTGTAACGTGTCCACTAGGACCATCCAGGACACGTCTTAGCAGTCCATCGGAAAGGATGTCTAGAAAACTCCGCCCGGCACTCCCATGGAATGTTACGGGTTTTGCAATCTAGGTCTTCCCGTGTCTACCACGTAGCGGAAGTATCCTGGCCGTTCCCACTTAGGATCGACCTGAATTTGGGTTTTCTTGTTTGGTCATTAGCTAGCAGCAACTAGCGTCAGACCCGAGCGAACTACTTTACGCAGAAACGCCAGGTCCGAAGCGGATTCACGCTGCACTTGGTTCAAGGAGAATGGGAACGAGAGGGATGAAAAACTCAACCTCTCTGCCATAAGGCATAGTCCCATTTCGTTCCCCTAAAACAGCGTAAATTGGGTAAAACATAATTCTAGGTCATTGTTTTCGATGAACCTCCCGCAGCTCTTCGAGATTTTTGAGAAAAGTTCCCAGCTAACTGGGACCACCCAACCGTAGGACGGACCCATGGCCCATCCTCCGGACTTTCCTCAGTTTGTTTTAGTTATGTAATTATCTAACACATTAATTTGACATATAACAACCAGCTTCTTTAATTAACCCTGTTAAGCACTGGTTCCTTCACGTAATCTTATCACGTGACATAGAAAAACAATATCAAACAACTTCTTTATTATCATTTCATCATTTTATCTTTGAAATACAAGGAGTTTCGCCCGTAGGCTTGTCCATAATCTGCCCGAAGGCTTATCCAGTAATCCGCTAGGGATCATTATTCCAAGCTTCTGCCCGTAGACTAGTATGCGGGCCTCGAGATCCAATCCCGAGTCACGTTAGCCTCTTGTGCAGGACCCGGAAGGCGAGGGATTTACGGCCAGAGCCCCCCCTGGCACCCAAGCGTCCTCCTGCTCCAAGTAGAGCTCAACGGAAAGACCTCTCGCGGCGGGTTCGGTCCACGTTCCCGGCGCAGTCAACAACCCCCTTGGTTAGGGTCAGGCAGGCAGTCGGGGGTAACTGAAGCTGCCTCTCCCTTCAGGCCTTCAACCTGAAGCATTTAGATATCTTTTCATCCTTTAGTTCCTTGAGCAGACAATGCAAACAGTGCTTTCTAAACTATTACAAGCACAATCAATTTCAGCGGTCGTTTATTTGGCCAACTGTTAAAAGTGAATCTTTCTCTCCGAATGCATCCAGCATTCGATCTGGGATCAAATTGCGACTTGGCAAGATCCCCAAGGGTTTGTTTGTTCACCTTTTTGTCCTTGGGTTAGGGCCATACCCTGTTGACCCAACTTAACCAATACCTTAGGTTTTATTAATAGTAAATCCTGGCGACCATGTCGCTTCAATTTATTGATTGGTCATTTGCTTCCAGGCAAATACCTAACTCTCCTTTTTCTTGGCAATTATTCCCCAAGAAAGGTGATGTAACGGGATGATTACTCATCCTCTTGTAAGTTAAATTTGCGCAATAACTTGCCAACCTCATTTCAAGAAATGGCAAAACTCTCTTGTGAACAAATCACAAGTCTATGCGATGTTGCAACTTTTTGCACATGTGTTACATCTATTCCACGGGATCATTTCACCCATTGAATGGCGTTTTCCGGTCACGGAATTACCTCCAGCCGAGAAGCAGGGTTTAGGGTGTCTTCTTACCCAACCCATTCCTAATTATATTAGGCCATGGTCCTAGGAATTTTCAACTGAGTCGGAGTTTCATCATTTGAACGAGTGATGCTTGGATAGAAACCTTAGATCGTTTTATGCATGAGCATCCAATTGACTCAACATTTCGTGAATGTGGGTATGATCTTTGGGTTTGAGGGTTTTGACTTGGCAACAAGTGTAAAACTAGGTCGAATCCTTATCGCGCTAAACCCTAGTTAGCACTTGGGATATTTGTCATATCGACTGAACCATGCCCATATGAATCCCTTGTGGGTTAGGTGATTTAGACAACTCAATATACTTGTCTTGCGACAAGGATGAACCTTTCCTAGAGATAATAAACTAGATCTAAAGGAGAAAAATAGTTACAACTACACCAATACATGTAAACATGCGACTCATTGCTTCTACGCATCACATGGTTCACAATAACCCTATCTTTCCTTGGTAAAGTAAAAATGCACGATAATCTGGATACTAACCTCCCTAGGACCTACCAGGACTTACCTCAAATAATCATGCCTACAACCTTGTTGTCTACACTTTAGAATCTCATGCTTTGATAAACCATGCAACCTTTCCCTAACTACATCTCTTAATGAATGAAGTTCTTACGTATGATGAATGTGCAACATGCAATCCTTTCCTAAACTACACGTAGTTAAATGAGATTCATGCCAATTGAAGCTAGAGTTAACCTATTTAATGCAGCCCCTAGAATTATTTCCATGATTTGCTATTTCCTACGGGTGATAACGACTTCCTTAATGAATCATTACCAAGAAGATTTATCTAAAAATGTGACATGCCATTAATCTTTCCATGCCTAGTAAAAATGTGTACCTCAATAATTTCAACCTTGTAATGAGGCAACAGTTGTCCTAGGCTCGTCACTTTTGAATGCACAAAAGGAAACTTACTGATAAGGTCCTAAAAATGCATAGACACCTTATGTTCTTTTCATTCATTCCATTGACGTACCAATGACCACTTTTCATATCTTGAGCTAATTCTAGTAAATGTTCAAATAGCCAATTCATTTTCCAATTGCGTTTAACTTGACTAGGTGAATTTGAACATGCATGGGTGCTTCCTAATCCATGAAGTTATCGTGACTAATTCAATACTTTTGTGTGGAATCCAAATAGATAAAACCTGGACTTGTGGACTCCGGGAAATATCCACGTAAATACTAGGAGAAAAATCCTCCCGCTGGCGCGCCTTGTGACTTTTTAGGGCCATCGTAGGCATGATTTCGGCTTGTGGTTTGCCCTCGTGGTCTATCAATTTTACTCATCTTGGTATGCAGCCGTTTGATCTTTGCCTTTCTCCATCGTACATAGGAGATTCCTTCGCGGAACTTCAGATGAACTGTGCTTGCGAAAAAGGTCCTTGATGAGCTTCTTAGGAAGAACCCGAGTGGTGGCTAGGACTGGGTTTACGGATGGCTTGTGGGCTTTGAAGCCTATTTGCGGAGAGGCTCTTACGATGGGTCTCGCGGAAAGGAAGCTTTATAAGCTTCTTCTTCTTCTCTTCAAAATTCCGAGGCTAGGAATGGGCTTGTGGGTGATTGGTGGAAGGGCTTGTAGACTTCCCCTTCTCCTCCTCAAAGTCCGGGCTAGGGGGTGGCTTGTAGGAATTGCAATGGGAAGGATGGATTTAAATTCCAGAGGGTAGAGTAGACTTAAAGAAGATTCAATGGGGAAGGGGTTTAAAAGGAACCCGTGGGGAAAAAAAAATGGGCTTTATGGGGAATCCATGGGAAGGGGTTTATAAAAACGGGGGAGGGTATAAAGGCTTATGAAAGTGTAATGGAAAAGGGGGCTTAGAGAGCCCCCTTAGAAGCTTGTAAGAAGCTTCTAGCAGCTTTTGTTAATTACGTGGCGGCATGGAGACTGACGATGCCGTTGAGGGGGGGGGGATTTGGCAGAGATTGGTGGTGGCGTGATAGCCCGTGGCGGAGAGTGGCAGCAGTAGCGGCAAGCCCAGCGGCTGGTGGCGGCCCACTTTTTCAACGCCGCAACGATGTATGAAGCCTCCCTTGTCCTTCCTCTGATGTAGCATGGCGACTGGCAGCTCATGTAGCAACTCCTCCCTCCACACGGTGCATCACAGCACATTGGCAGCGATGTCGCTCCTTCCTCCCCCTCCTCCACACGGTCGCCTCCTCACGGCCCCTCCATCACAGTCGCCTCCTCCATCACGGTCGCCTCCTCCATCACGGTCGCCTCCTCACGGCCCCTCCATCACAGTCGCCTCCTCCATCACGGTCGCCTCCTCCATCACGGTCGCCTCCTCACGGCCCCTCCATCACAGTCGCCTCCTCCATCACGGTCGCCTCCTCCATCACGGTCGCCTCCTCACGGCCCCTCCATCACAGTCGCCTCCTCCATCACGGTCGCCTCCTCCATCACGGTCGCCTCCTCACGGCCCCTCCATCACAGTCGCCTCCTCCATCACCGTCGCCTCCCAACTCCCCCGTTAGAGGGGGTTTATATAAGAAAAGGGGGGAGAGGACACCCTCCAACGTGGTGGCCTGCATGGCTCGTCTCCCCTCCACCTCTCAAGTTCCCTACTTCAGTCCATCCCCTTCCCTCAGCCACGCTTCGGCTGGGGAAAGGAAATAAAAAAATTTGCACTAATTATGACATTAATCTCTTGACCTCCTCCCAAGAGGGAGTTTACCTATGGTTATGCGGGTTATTTAAACCTCGGTCACGTTTTTGCCAGTGGAGAGGTCATGATTCTTCGGTCCCGATTTACCAATGCGGAGTACTCCTTTTCTCGCGTACGATCATAAATCAGCTACCGGAAATGGAGATAACGTTCTCACAAATTTACGATGTGCGGGAGGTTGGTCTAGTAATATTTCAAACGGAAATATTACATTCTCTCCCCCTTGGAAGAATCGAGATGTCCTCATCTCGAGATGAACTGGGGATATTTATGGTTGAGAGTGCTTATCATCCACCCAAGTGGTATCCTCCTCGGGATAATCTTTCCACTGGACGAGGCATTCTTTCAAGGTTCTAGATCTCAGTCGTTTTTCCCCTAGCATCTAAGATCCCATCAGGCCGTAGCTCAAGGACTCCTTGACTAAATATTACAATTTGTTGGCCATCAAGTACATGGTTAGGGTTAGGTACATACTTCATTCTTCAATAGACTGATATGGAATACATTATGAACCTTTAGGTTTTCAGGGAGTTGTAGTCTATAAGCATTATGTCTTAAGCACTCGAGGATCTTGTATGGTCCACAATATCTTGGACTTAGCTTCCTGCAATCTCCTAAGGATAGAGAACTCTCCTTTGGGCATACGTGAATGAAGACCATGTCTCCTTCCTCAAATATTCTATCTTGACACTTCAAATCCGTGTATGCCTTCTGTCTATCCTTCGCAGCTTTGATGTCCCGAGAAGTGAAATCATGAGCTTCGCACAATATCTTCTGTTTAAGTAACTGGCTTGCCGGTATACATGCTCTCATTCTATAGTAGACATGTCCATTATTGACAGAGAATTCATGACCTTTGGCCTATAGCTTTTGTTCCTAGTCCTTGATAGAGATTTCCCTTAGCATCTTTTGATAGGCTAGATCATGGCATCCTTCCTCTCTACCTAGCTCAAGTATGGGGTTGTTTGGCATAGATACCTTTGTAGCCAGAGATCTGGCCGTTGATGGATTCTGCAAGACTAGGGAATTTAGGAATGCCTTGCGACTGAGTGCATCGGCACAACTACATTCTCTTTCCCTGGACGGTACTTGATCTTAAGGTCACACTCCTACAGCACTTCAATCCACTGACATTGCCTCATGTTGAGCTTGTTCTAGGTAAAGTTCCACTTGAGACTTTTCATGATCAGTCACTAGTGTAAACTTGTTACCCAGCAGGTAGTGTCTCCAAAGCTTGACAACTAAAAGTTCAAGATCATGGGTAGCATAATTCTTTTCATGGCTCTTCAGTTTTTTTGAAGATTAGGCTATAGGATGACTTTTCTACATAAGCATGCTAGTATTAGTTACTACCTCTATTCCTTACTGTGGTCTAGAAGTTTTAGGATTGGTGCTAATACCAAACTTTGCTTCAACCTATCAAAGCTAGTTTTTTCGGTAGTTGACCATGCAATGGACGTTTGCTTCTTCAATAATTCTGTCAAAGGTGCTGCAATCAAAGCATAGTTATTGATGAAGACCCTATACCATCTTGTCAATCCAAGAAAGCCACGTATTTCATTAACGGATATTGGAATTGGCCATTCAAGCACATCCCTAACTTTGGCTGAGTCTATTGATATTCCCTGCTAGATATTTAATCTGACGCTTAAAGAATGCACACTTCTTCATTTTTGCATACAGCTTATGAGACCTCATTGTCTCAAGGACAATCCGTAGTTGAGGTTCATGATCTTCCTCCTGTTTAGAATGGACTAAATTGTCATCGAAGAAGACAAGCACGAAATCATCAAGATATGGCCTATAGATATCCTGCATTAACCTGTTGAGGGTGGCAGGCGCATTCGTAATCCCGAATGACATAACTAGAACTCAAAGTGTCCATATCTAGTGTTGAAGGTCGTCTTTGGGATATCTTCTTCCTTGATTCTTATCTGATAGTAACCAGACCTAAGATAATCTTGGAGAAGATCTTGGCACCCTGAAGACTATCAAGAAGCTCATCTATTCTAGGAATATGATATTTGTTCTTGACTGTTGATTGATTCAACCCTCTGTAATCAATACATAGCCGAAGTGTTCCATCTTTCTTTTTCTGGAACAGTACTGGTGCTTCCCATGGTGAACTGCTAGGACGGATGTAGCCCTAATCTAGTAGTTGCTTGAGTTGTTCCTTCAACTCAATTGCTTCCGATATAGACATTCTATAGGGTCTCTTTGCAATTGGCGCAGCTCCTATTACTAGCTTGATCTCATGATCTACTTCTTTTTGAAGCGGGAGTTCTGTTAACTTTTCAGGAACTATGTCCGCGTATTCCTTTAGCCAAGTGAGCAAATCACTTTACTTCTTTTATCAATATTCACAGTCAAGACAATCGTTGATTTTTTTTTTAACCAAAAAAAAAATTATTCCATTCATATCAGCATAGCCCTTTCGAGGTACAATCATTTCTTGGGGCGATGGAACAAGTTGATACATTAATTCGAGGAGAATAAGATATTGTTGCATTCAGCTACAGGAACTGAGTAGTAGTATGGATTGGGGTCATCGATTTTCAGGAATCAATAGTTCATTGGAAGATTAGGGTATCTTTTCCTTCGATATCCATTCTTCTCATGACGTCCCAAAACCTTGATTCGGTCGGTAGGTATTCTTTGAATCACTTCCCTGTACACATACTTATTCTGGTTAACCCTTCGACCTCCGACCTGTAGGGTCGCGTTTACGTGAGCCTCAACAAAGACGAACAGCTTCACGATCTTCGAATCCTCCATCCACTTGATTCTCTTCAAGTTAATTTGAAGGTACGCAGGTCGATAGGCAGTTATGTAATAGATCCCTGAAACACCCATCCATCTCTGTTCCATGCACACAGGCAATGGATTGTAAATGCGGTCTAGGATGTTCATCATCTCAACCCTTTGTCGATAATCCGTGGAATGCATCGCGGTCATAAACATGACTTGGAACACTAAGAACTTGTTCCATGCTTCATAATTCTGCAAGACAGCATTGAAAGTAAGGAAATGTTTGGGACAGTAACATTTTCTTTACTTCGTCTTATTAAAATTTCCTAAAAACAAGTCCTTTGTTGGTTTGCTCTGATACCAACTGTAACGTGTCCACTAGGACCATCCAGGACACGTCTTAGCAGTCCATCGGAAAGGATGTCTAGAAAACTCCGCCCGGCACTCCCATGGAATGTTACGGGTTTTGCAATCTAGGTCTTCCCGTGTCTACCACGTAGCGGAAGTATCCTGGCCGTTCCCACTTAGGATCGACCTGAATTTGGGTTTTCTTGTTTGGTCATTAGCTAGCAGCAACTAGCGTCAGACCCGAGCGAACTACTTTACGCAGAAACGCCAGGTCCGAAGCGGATTCACGCTGCACTTGGTTCAAGGAGAATGGGAACGAGAGGGATGCAAAACTCAACCTCTCTGCCATAAGGCATAGTCCCATTTCGTTCCCCTAAAACAGCGTAAATTGGGTAAAACATAATTCTAGGTCATTGTTTTCGATGAACCTCTCGCTGCTCTTCAAGATTTTTGAGAAAAGTTCCCAGCTAACCGGGACCACCCAACCGTAGGACGGACCCATGGCCCATCCTCCGCACTTTCCTCAGTTTGTTTTAGTTATGTAATTATCTAACACATTAATTTGACATATAACAACCAGCTTCTTTAATTAACCCTGTTAAGCACTGGTTCCTTCACGTAATCTTATCACGTGACATAGAAAAACAATATCAAACAACTTCTTTATTATCATTTCATCATTTTATCTTTGAAATACAAGGAGTTCCGCCCGTAGGCTTGTCCATAATCTGCCCGAAGGCTTATCCAGTAATCCGCTAGGGATCACTATTCCAAGCTTTTGCCCGTAGACTAGTATGCGGGCCTCGAGATCCAATCCCGAGTCACGTTAGCCTCTTGTGCAGGACCCGGAAGGCGAGGGATTTACGGCCAGAGCCCCCCCTGGCACCCAAGCGTCCTCCTGCTCCAAGTAGAGCTCAACGGAAAGACCTCTCGCGGCGGGTTCGGTCCACATTCCCGGTGCATACAACAACCCCCTTGGTTAGGGTCAGGCCGGCAGTCGGGGGTAACTGAAGCTGCCTCTCCCTTCAGGCCTTCAACCTGAAGCATTTAGATATCTTTTCATCCTTTAGTTCCTTGAGCAGACAATGCAAACAGTGCTTTCTAAACTATTACAAGCACAATCAATTTCAGCAGTCGTTTATTTGGCCAACTGTTAAAAGTGAATCTTTCTCTCCGAATGCATCCAGCATTCGATCTGGGATCAAATTGCGACTTGGCAAGATCCCCAAGGGTTTGTTTGTTCACCTTTTTGTCCTTGGGTTAGGGCCATACCCTGTTAACCCAACTTAACCAATACCTTAGGTTTTATTAATAGTAAATCCTGGCGACCATGTCGCTTCAATTTATTGATTGGTCATTTGCTTCCAGGCAAATACCTAACTCTCCTTTTTCTTGGCAATTATTCCCCAAGAAAGGTGATGTAACGGGATGATTACTCGTCCTCTTGTAAGTTAAATTTGCGCAATAACTTGCCAACCTCATTTCAAGAAATGGCAAACTCTCTTGTGAACAAATCACAAGTCTATGCGATGTTGCAACTTTTTGCACATGTGTTACATCTATTCCACGGGATCATTTCACCCATTGAATGGCGTTTTTCGGTCACGGAATTACCTCCAGCCGAGAAGCAGGGTTTAGGGTGTCTTCTTACCCAACCCATTCCTAATTATATTAGGCCATGGTCCTAGGAATTTTCAACTCAGTCGGAGTTTCATCATTTGAACGAGTGATGCTTGGATAGAAACCTTAGATCGTTTTATGCATGAGCATCCAATTGACTCAACATTTCGTGAATGTGGGTATGATCTTTGGGTTTGAGGGTTTTGACTTGGCAACAAGTGTAAAACTAGGTCGAATCCTTATCGCGCTAAACCCTAGTTAGCACTTGGGATATTTGTCATATCGACTGAACCATGCCCATATGAATCCCTTGTGGGTTAGGTGATTTAGACAACTCAATATACTTGTCTTGCGACAAGGATGAACCTTTCCTAGAGATAATAAACTAGATCTAAAGGAGAAAAATAGTTACAACTACACCAATACATGTAAACATGCGACTCATTGCTTCTACGCATCACATGGTTCACAATAACCCTATCTTTCCTTGGTAAAGTAAAAATGCACGATAATCTGGATACTAACTTCCCTAGGACCTACCAGGACTTACCTCAAATAATCATGCCTACAACCTTGTTGTCTACACTTTAGAATCTCATGCTTTGATAAACCATGCAACCTTTCCCTAACTACATCTCTTAATGAATGAAGTTCTTACGTATGATGAATGTGCAACATGCAATCCTTTCCTAAACTACACGTAGTTAAATGAGATTCATGCCAATTGAAGCTAGAGTTAACCTATTTAATGCAGCCCCTAGAATTATTTCCATGATTTGCTATTTCCTACGGGTGATAACGACTTCCTTAATGAATCATTACCAAGAAGATTTATCTAAAAATGTGACATGCCATTAATCTTTCCATGCCTAGTAAAAATGTGTACCTCAATAATTTCAACCTTATAATGAGGCAACAGTTGTCCTAGGCTCGTCACTTTTGAATGCACAAAAGGAAACTTACTGATAAGGTCCTAAAAATGCATAGACACCTTATGTTCTTTTCATTCATTCCATTGACGTACCAATGACCACTTTTCATATCTTGAGCTAATTCTAGTAAATGTTCAAATAGCCAATTCATTTTCCAATTGCGTTTAACTTGACTAGGTGAATTTGAACATGCATGGGTGCTTCCTAATCCATGAAGTTATCGTGACTAATTCAATACTTTTGTGTGGAATCCAAATAGATAAAACCTGGACTTGTGGACTCCGGGAAATATCCACGTAAATACTAGGAGAAAAATCCTCCCGCTGGCGCGCCTTGTGACTTTTTAGGGCCATCGTAGGCATGATTTCGGCTTGTGGTTTGCCCTCGTGGTCTATCAATTTTACTCATCTTGGTATGCAGCCATTAGATCTTTGCCTTTCTCCATCGTACATAGGAGATTCCCTCGCGGAACTTCAGATGAACTGTGCTTGCGGAAAAGGGCCTTGATGAGCTTCTTAGGAAGAACCCGAGTGGTGGCTAGGACTGGGTTTACGAATGGCTTGTGGGCTTTGAAGCCTATTTGCGGAGAGGCTCTTACGATGGGTCTCGCGGAAAGGAAGCTTTATAAGCTTCTTCTTCTTCTCTTCAAAATTCCGAGGCTAGGAATGGGCTTGTGGGTGATTGGTGGAAGGGCTTGTAGACTTCCCCTTCTCCTCCTCAAAGTCCGGGCTAGGGGGTGGCTTGTAGGAATTGCAATGGGAAGGATGGATTTAAATTCCAGAGGGTAGAGTAGACTTAAAGAAGATTCAATGGGGAAGGGGTTTAAAAGGAACCCGTGGGGGAAAAAAATGGGCTTTATGGGGAATCCATGGGAAGGGGTTTATAAAAACGGGGGAGGGTATAAAGGCTTATGAAAGTGTAATGGAAAAGGGGGCTTAGAGAGCCCCCTTAGAAGCTTGTAAGAAGCTTCTAGCAGCTTTTGTTAATTACGTGGCGGCATGGAGACTGACGATGCCGTTGAGGGGGGGGGGATTTGGCAGAGATTGGTGGTGGCGTGATAGCCCGTGGCGGAGAGTGGCAGCAGTAGCGGCAAGCCCAGCGGCTGGTGGCAGCCCACTTTTTCAACGCCGCAACGATGTATGGAGCCTCCCTCATCCTTCCTCTGATGTAGCATGGCGACTGGCAGCTCATGTAGCAACTCCTCCCTCCACACGGTGCATCATAGCACATTGGCAGCGATGTCGCTCCTTCCTCCCCCTCCTCCACACGGTCGCCTCCTCACGGCCCCTCCATCACAGTCGCCTCCTCCATCACGGTCGCCTCCTCCATCACGGTCGCCTCCTCACGGCCGCTCCATCACAGTCGCCTCCTCCATCACGGTCGCCTCCTCCATTACGGTCGCCTCCTCACGGCCCCTCCATCACAGTCGCCTCCTCCATCACGGTCGCCTCCTCCATCACGGTCGCCTCCTCACGGCCCCTCCATCACAGTCGCCTCCTCCATCACGGTCGCCTCCTCCATCACGGTCGCCTCCTCACGGCCCCTCCATCACAGTCGCCTCCTCCATCACCGTCGCCTCCCAACTCCCCCGTTAGAGGGGGTTTATATAAGAAAAGGGGGGAGAGGACACCCTCCCACGTGGTGGCCTGCATGGCTCATCTCCCCTCCACCTCTCAAGTTCCCTACTTCAGTCCATCGCCTTCCCTCAGCCACGCTTCGGCTAGGGAAAGGAAATAAAAAAATTTGCACTAATTATGACATTAATCTCTTGACCTCCTCCCAAGAGGGAGTTTACCTATGGTTATGCGGGTTATTTAAACCTCGGTCACGTTTTTGCCAGTGGAGAGGTCATGGTTCTTCGGTCCCGATTTACCAATGCGGAGTACTCCTTTTCTCGCGTACGATCATAAATCAGCTACCGGAAATGGAGATAACCTTTTCACAAATTTACGATGTGCGGGAGGTTGGTCTAGTAATATTTCAAACGGAAATATTACATTCTCTCCCCCTTGGAAGAATCGAGATGTCCTCATCTCGAGATGAACTAGGGATATTTATGGTTGAGAGTGCTTATCATCCACCCAAGTGGTATCCTCCTCGGGATAATCTTTCCACTGGACGAGGCATTCTTTCAAGGTTCTAGATCTCAGTCGTTTTTCCCCTAGCATCTAAGATCCCGTCAGGCCGTAGCTCAAGGACTCCTTGACTAAATATTACAATTTGTTGGCCATCAAGTACATGGTTAGGGTTAGGTACATACTTCATTCTTCAATAGACTGATATGGAATACATTATGAACCTTTAGGTTTTCAGGGAGTTGCAGTCTATAAGCATTATGTCTTAAGCACTCGAGGATCTTGTATGGTCCACAATACCTTGGACTTAGCTTCCTGCAATCTCCTAAGGATAGAGAACTCTCCTTTGGGCATACGTGAATAAAGACCATGTCTCCTTCCTCAAATATTCTATCTTGACACTTCAAATCCGTGTATGCCTTCTGTCTATCCTTCGCAGCTTTGATGTCCCGAGAAGTGAAATCATGAGCTTCGCACAATATCTTCTGTTTAAGTAACTGGCTTGCCGGTATACATGCTCTCATTCTATAGTAGACATGTCCATTATTGACAGAGAATTCATGACCTTTGGCCTATAGCTTATGTTCCTGGTCCTTGATAGAGATTTCCCTTAACATCTTTTGATAGGCTAGATCATGGCATCCTTCCTCTCTAGCTAGCTCAAGTATGGGGTTGTTCGGCATCGATACCTTTGTAGCCAGAGATCTGGCCGTTGATGGATTCTGCAAGATTAGGGAATTTAGGAATGCCTTGCGACTGAGTGCATCGGCAACTACATTCTCTTTCCCTGGACGGTACTTGATCTTAAGGTCACACTCCTACAGCACTTCAATCCACTGACATTGCCTCATGTTGAGCTTGTTCTAGGTAAAGTTCCACTTGAGACTTTTCATGATCAGTCACTAGTGTAAACTTGTTACCCAGCAGGTAGTGTCTCCAAAGCTTGACAACTAAAAGTTCAAGATCATGGGTAGCATAATTCTTTTCATGGCTCTTCAGTTTTTTTGAAGATTAGGCTATAGGATGACTTTTCTACATAAGCATGCTAGTATTAGTTACTACCTCTATTCCTTACTGTGGTCTAGAAGTTTTAGGATTGGTGCTAATACCAAACTTTGCTTCAACCTATCAAAGCTAGTTTTTTCGGTAGTTGACCATGCAATGGACGTTTACTTCTTCAATAATTCTGTCAAAGGTGCTGCAATCAAAGCATAGTTATTGATGAAGACCCTATACCATCTTGTCAATCCAGGAAAGCTACGTATTTCATTAACGGATATTGGAATTGGCCATTCAAGCACATCCCTGACTTTGGCTGGGTCTACTGATATTCCCTCCTAGATATTTAATCTGACGCTTGAAGAATGCACACTTCTTCATTTTTGCATACAACTTATGAGACCTCATTGTCTCAAGGACAATCCGTAGTTGAGGTTCATGATCTTCCTCCTGTTTAGAATGGATTAAAGTGTCATCGAAGAAGACAAGCACGAAATCATCAAGATATGGCCTATAGATATCCTGCATTAACCTGTTGAGGGTGGCAGGCGCATTCGTAATCCCGAATGACATAACTAGAACTCAAAGTGTCCATATCTAGTGTTGAAGGTCGTCTTTGGGATATCTTCTTCCTTGATTCTTATCTGATAGTAACCAGACCTAAGATAATCTTGGAGAAGATCTTGGCACCCTGAAGACTATCAAGAAGCTCATCTATTCTAGGAATATGATATTTGTTCTTGACTGTTGATTGATTCAACCCTTTGTAATCAATACATAGCCGAAGTGTTCCATCTTTCTTTTTCTGGAACAGTACTGGTGCTTCCCATGGTGAACTGCTAGGACGGATGTAGCCCTAATCTAGTAGTTGCTTGAGTTGTTCCTTCAACTCAATTGCTTCCGATATAGACATTCTATAGGGTCTCTTCGCAATTGGCGCAGCTCCTATTACTAGCTTGATCTCATGATCTACTTCTTTTTGAAGCGGGAGTTCTGTTAACTTTTCAGGAACTACGTCCGCGTATTCCTTTAGCCAAGTGAGCAAATCACTTTACTTCTTTTATCAATATTCACAGTCAAGACAATCGTTGATTTTTTTTTTAACAAAAAAAAAAATTATTCCATTCATATCAGCATAGCCCTTTCGAGGTACAATCATTTCTTGGGGCGATGGAACAAGTTGATACATTAATTCGAGGAGAATAAGATATTGTTGCATTCAGCTACAGGAACTGAGTAGTAGTACGGATTGGGGTCATCGATTTTCAGGAATCGATAGTTCATTGGAAGATTAGGGTATGTTTTCCTTCGATATCCATTCTTCTCATGACGTCCCAAAACCTTGATTCGGTCGGTAGGGATTCTTTGAATCACTTCCCTGTACACATACTTATTCTGGTTAACCCTTCGACCTCCGACCTGTAGGGTCGCGTTTACGTGAGCCTCAACAAAGACGAACAGCTTCACGATCTTCAAATCCTCCATCCACTTGATTCTCTTCAAGTTAATTTGAAGGTACGCAGGTCGATAAGCAGTTATGTAATAGATCCCTGAAACACCCATCCATCTCTGTTCCATGTACACAGGCAATGGATTGTAAATGCGGTCTAGGATGTTCATCATCTCAACCCTTTGTCGATAATCCGTGGAATGCATTGCGGTCATAAACATGACTCGGAACACTAAGAACTTGTTCCACGCTTCATAATTCTGCAAGACAGCATTGAAAGTAAGGAAATGTTTGGGACAGTAACATTTGCTTTACTTCGTCTTATGAAAATTTCCTAAAAACAAGTCCTTTGTTGGTTTGCTCTGATACCAACTGTAACGTGTCCACTAGGACCATCCAGGACATGTCTTAGCAGTCCATCGGAAAGGATGTCTAGAAAACTCCGCCTGGCACTCCCATGGAATGTTACGGGTTTTGCAATCTAGGTCTTCCCGTGTCTACCACGTAGCGGAAGTATCCTGGCCGTTCCCACTTAGGATCGACCTGAATTTGGGTTTTCTTGTTTGGTCATTAGCTAGCACCAACTAGCGTCAGACCCGAGCGAACTACTTTACGCAGAAACGCCAGGTCCGAAGCGGATTCACGCTGCACTTGGTTCAAGGAGAATGGGAACGAGAGGGATGCAAAACTCAACCTCTCTGCCATAAGGCATAGTCCCATTTCGTTCCCCTAAAACAGCGTAAATTGGGTAAAACATAATTCTAGGTCATTGTTTTCGATGAACCTCCCGCTGCTCTTCGAGATTTTTGAGAAAAGTTCCCAGCTAATCGGGACCACCCAACCGTAGGACGGACCCATGGCCCATCCTCCGCACTTTCCTCAGTTTGTTTTAGTTATGTAATTATCTAACACATTAATTTGACATATAACAACCAGCTTCTTTAATTAACCCTGTTAAGCACTGGTTCCTTCACGTAATCTTATCACGTGACATAGAAAAACAATATCAAACAACTTCTTTATTATCATTTCATCATTTTATCTTTGAAATACAAGGAGTTTCGCCCGTAGGCTTGTCCATAATCTGCCCGAAGGCTTATCCAGTAATCCGCTAGGGATCACTATTCCAAGCTTCTGCCCGTAGACTAGTATGCGGGCCTCGAGATCCAATCCCGAGTCACGTTAGCCTCTTGTGCAGGACCCGGAAGGCGAGGGATTTACGGCCAGAGCCCCCCTGGCACCCAAGCGTCCTCCTGCTCCAAGTAGAGCTCAACGGAAAGACCTCTCGCGGCGGGTTCGGTCCACGTTCCCGGCGCGGTCAACAACCCCCTTGGTTAGGGTCAGGCAGGCAGTCGGGGGTAACTGAAGCTGCCTCTCCCTTTAGGCCTTCAACCTGAAGCATTTAGATATCTTTTCATCCTTTAGTTCCTTGAGCAGACAATGCAAACAGTGCTTTCTAAACTATTACAAGCACAATCAATTTCAGCGGTCGTTTATTTGGCCAACTGTTAAAAGTGAATCTTTCTCTCCGAATGCATCCAGCATTCGATCTGGGATCAAATTGCGACTTGGCAAGATCCCCAAGGGTTTGTTTGTTCACCTTTTTGTCCTTGGGTTAGGGCCATACCCTGTTGACCCAACTTAACCAATACCTTAGGTTTTATTAATAGTAAATCCTGGCGACCATGTCGCTTCAATTTATTGATTGGTCATTTGCTTCCAGGCAAATACCTAACTCTCCTTTTTCTTGGCAATTATTCCCCAAGAAAGGTGATGTAACGGGATGATTACTCATCCTCTTGTAAGTTAAATTTGCGCAATAACTTGCCAACCTCATTTCAAGAAATGGCAAAACTCTCTTGTGAACAAATCACAAGTCTATGTGATGTTGCAACTTTTTGCACATGTGTTACATCTATTCCACGGGATCATTTCACCCATTGAATGGCGTTTTCCGGTCACGGAATTACCTCCAGCCGAGAAGCAGGGTTTAGGGTGTCTTCTTACCCAACCCATTCCTAATTATATTAGGCCATGGTCCTAGGAATTTTCAACTCAGTCGGAGTTTCATCATTTGAACGAGTGATGCTTGGATAGAAACCTTAGATCGTTTTATGCATGAGCATCCAATTGACTCAACATTTCGTGAATGTGGGTATGATCTTTGGGTTTGAGGGTTTTGACTTGGCAACAAGTGTAAAACTAGGTCGAATCCTTATCGCGCTAAACCCTAGTTAGCACTTGGGATATTTGTCATATCGACTGAACCATGCCCATATGAATCCCTTGTGGGTTAGGTGATTTAGACAACTCAATATACTTGTCTTGCGACAAGGATGAACCTTTCCTAGAGATAATAAACTAGATCTAAAGGAGAAAAATAGTTACAACTACACCAATACATGTAAACATGCGACTCATTGCTTCTACGCATCACATGGTTCACAATAACCCTATCTTTCCTTGGTAAAGTAAAAATGCACGATAATCTGGATACTAACTTCCCTAGGACCTACCAGGACTTACCTCAAATAATCATGCCTACAACCTTGTTGTCTACACTTTAGAATCTCATGCTTTGATAAACCATGCAACCTTTCCCTAACTACATCTCTTAATGAATGAAGTTCTTACGTATGATGAATGTGCAACATGCAATCCTTTCCTAAACTACACGTAGTTAAATGAGATTCATGCCAATTGAAGCTAGAGTTAACCTATTTAATGCAGCCCCTAGAATTATTTCCATGATTTGCTATTTCCTACGGGTGATAACGACTTCCTTAATGAATCATTACCAAGAAGATTTATCTAAAAATGTGACATGCCATTAATCTTTCCATGCCTAGTAAAAATGTGTACCTCAATAATTTCAACCTTGTAATGAGGCAACAGTTGTCCTAGGCTCGTCACTTTTGAATGCACAAAAGGAAACTTACTGATAAGGTCCTAAAAATGCATAGACACCTTATGTTCTTTTCATTCATTCCATTGACGTACCAATGACCACTTTTCATATCTTGAGCTAATTCTAGTAAATGTTCAAATAGCCAATTCATTTTCCAATTGCGTTTAACTTGACTAGGTGAATTTGAACATGCATGGGTGCTTCCTAATCCATGAAGTTATCGTGACTAATTCAATACTTTTGTGTGGAATCCAAATAGATAAAACCTGGACTTGTGGACTCCGGGAAATATCCACGTAAATACTAGGAGAAAAATCCTCCTGCTGGCACGTCTTGTGACTTTTTAGGGCCATCGTAGGCATGATTTCGGCTTGTGGTTTGCCCTCGTGGTCTATCAATTTTACTCATCTTGGTATGCAGCCGTTTGATCTTTGCCTTTCTCCATCGTACATAGGAGATTCCTTCGCAGAACTTCAGATGAACTGTGCTTGCGGAAAAGGGCCTTGATGAGCTTCTTAGGAAGAACCCGAGTGGTGGCTAGGACTGGGTTTACGGATGGCTTGTGGGATTTGAAACCTATTTGCGGAGAGGCTCTTACGATGGGTCTTGCGAAAAGGAAGCTTTATAAGCTTCTTCTTCTTCTCTTCAAAATTCCGAGGCTAGGAATGGGCTTGTGGGTGATTGGTGGAAGGGCTTGTAGACTTCCCCTTCTCCTCCTCAAAGTCCGGGCTAGGGGGTGGCTTGTAGGAATTACAATGGGAAGGATGGATTTAAATTCCAGAGGGTAGAGTAGACTTAAAGAAGATTCAATGGGGAAGGGGTTTAAAAGGAACCCGTGGGGGAAAAAAATGGGCTTTATGGGGAATCCATGGGAAGGGGTTTATAAAAACGGGGGAGGGTATAAAGGCTTATGAAAGTGTAATGGAAAAGGGGGACTTAGAGAGCCCCCTTAGAAGCTTGTAAGAAGCTTCTAGCAGCTTTTGTTAATTACGTGGCGGCATGGAGACTGACGATGCCGTTGAGGGGGGGGGATTTGGCAGAGATTGGTGGTGGCGTGATAGCCCGTGGCGGAGAGTGGCAGCGGCTGGTGGCGGCCCACTTTTTCAACGCCGCAACGATGTATGGAGCCTCCCTCGTCCTTCCTCTGATGTATCATGGCGACTGGCAGCTCATGTAGCAACTCCTCCCTCCACACGGTGCATCACAGCACATTGGCAGCGATGTCGCTCCTTCCTCCCCCTCCTCCACACGGTCCCCTCCTCACGGCCCCTCCATCACAGTCGCCTCCTCCATCACGGTCGCCTCCTCCATCACGGTCGCCTCCTCACGGCCCCTCCATCACAGTCGCCTCCTCCATCACGGTCGCCTCCTCCATCACGGTCGCCTCCTCACGGCCCCTCCATCACAGTCGCCTCCTCCATCACGGTCGCCTCCTCCATCACGGTCGCCTCCTCACGGCCCCTCCATCACAGTCGCCTCCTCCATCACCGTCGCCTCCCAACTCCCCCGTTAGAGGGGGTTTATATAAGAAAAGGGGGAGAGGACACCCTCCCACGTGGTGGCCTGCATGGCTCATCTCCCCTCCACCTCTCAAGTTCCCTACTTCTGTCCATCCCCTTCCCTCAGCCACGCTTCGGCTGGGGAGAGGAAATAAAAAAATTTGCACTAATTATGACATTAATCTCTTGATCTCCTCCCAAGAGGGAGTTTACCTATGGTTATGCGGGTTATTTAAACCTCGGTCACGTTTTTGCCAGTGGAGAGGTCATGATTCTTCGGTCCCGATTTACCAATGCGGAGTACTCCTTTTCTCGCGTACGATCATAAATCAGCTACCGGAAATGGAGATAATCTTTTCACAAATTTACGATGTGCGGGAGGTTGGTCTAGTAATATTTCAAACGGAAATATTACATGCAAGCAATAGAGTCTTGATCTATCTTACAAGTTATATTGCCTTCTATCCTTGTATCCCACCCCTCATCAATAGATTATAGGACATAATCATATGCCAGCCTCTTAACTAATAGCATAGCCTTGAATCTTTGTATATTAGCATTGGAAAATGAATCAATAAATACATTAATAGGCATAAACAAAGTAATCTTGCTTAGTCTACTTGAGATATTAGGTTTCAATGTTTTTCGTAACTCAAAAAATATTTTACGTGTATAGTTCTCACTAGTGGCTAGACTTGTTAAAGACCATAGAATGGTCGTAAAAAATATTCTATTATTTACAAGTTGTGTTATTCTCCTACCTTTTTGTACATTTCTTCTCTAATCAAACCATGCATAACATCAAGAATATCAATAATAGACTCAACAGGCTGCCATTCCTCAAGATTAGAAGGATAGACATCTATAAATAAACACAAAACTTGTCACAATAAAACCTTGTAAAAAGACATAGATCTAGAGCATGGCAAAAACTATGGAGGATGGAAGATGAAGACCAAACTCATGATGACATAGACAAGTAGAGACCAACTATTATATAAGTGAATTAGGTTCCAAGATGGAAGCTTGGACTCATAAACACAATCTTGTGTATTGGACTGATAAGTGCAAGACTGACACTAAGTGATAAAGAAAAGCATCATCATGTATTCATTCATATAAAAAGTGATAGTCAAGTACAATGCTTTATAGTTGATGGATGTGTAGCTCGGGGGGATCACTCATGAATATATGTATATATAACGTGAGTTCAAAATAAGGACTTTTTAAAACACCATTTTTATACATTTTTAACATACAGAAGGGTGTCATATAAAGGGATTACTTATAGATTGAATAGAAAAGGGTTGTGTTTTATTCAAGAAAAATTCACAGATTAGGACATTTATAAATTGGCCATGAACGCACGTTATATAGAGAATATATATATAGTGAACCCCAAGAGATGTGTAGTAGTTTTCCCTCTCTGTGTGTATGGAATTCTAGTCTTGAGCTCTCACTTCTCCTTACAAAGAGATTGAAGTAGGTGTGATTGCAAACATCTCAACAGCCCTCCTCAATCAAAACCAGAAGTACAAAGCATATAGAGGCTTTAGTGAAAGAAACACCTAAAAGTGTGGACACATCATAAACATGGAAAAACGCCAGAGGTTGTCACAGAAAAGGCTAAGTTTGGATACCAAAAACATGATGGACATCTAGAGGCTGCAGGTGCCTCACAGAGGGTGTTGTACAAGGCTATAGGAGGATTTTACAAGCTTATGTCAGAAGCAAATAGGGCTAGGCAACATCTAGTAAAAAATTGGGTCATGGTAGTCCTAGGTCTTCTTGGTGATGTAGTCTAGCTTGCTCTTTTTGATCCCGTACTTGTACTTCACTTTGCTCTTTTGGTCTGCATGATTGATCTTCTTCTTCTTCTTCGTCTTCTTCTTCTTCTTCTTCTTTTGCTCTGCTTTGACTTTTCTTGCATTAGTTGCATTGGTCTTCATGTTCATGTCGCCCTCACGCAAGGGAATCATCATTTTTGAAGAAGCAGAGATGTCTTCAAGGTCTTCTAACGAGATCATTGATTGTACTTGAGTGTAGATAGCTTCATTTCCTCTTGCAAGTAGAATATACATTTTCCAATGTAGTATAAATGAGTAACAATAATCATGTTACTTCTCCTAAATGAGTTCCACATTAAGGTCTTCATAATTTCCATTGAGAATCAGACTTGAAACTGTGAAACTTTTCAACAATAGAGTTGAAATCTAATGTGTCAAAAGACACAAACAATGGTAGTGTGAAAACACACTATGTAGGTACTATGCTTGAACTTGATGTTGAGCTTAAATGTCTTGTTGCTTGCTCCAAATCTTTCAAGTCTGCAAGATTCCCCCTCCTTACTGATTTGTTGGTCTGGTTAGGTAGCAATAGACTTGAGTGGCAGGAGCTCTAGTGAGCTTGAGAAAGTGTTAAAGGATGAAATTTGGAACTTTGGCTATGGAGTCCACACTCTAGGGTTTGCAGCCCATTTGTTTTGTTTCGTCATAGCCACGCATGAAGTAGACGATTTGGTCAAATCTCTGGTGTAGAGGTAGCTTAGGTAAGGAGCTATCAAAGCCCTATGGTTCCAGGACAGGGCACCTAGCAAGCGGAGCACACAACCGTATGACCAGTTCGCAGGCGTAGAAATGGATAGTGAAGCGTAATCTCCAGAATGCCGGGTAGGACGATGGCCAATGTCGTGCTATTATGTGATAGGCAGCATTGCCTAGAGCCATTGGCTATGGGAGCCTAAGAAATTTGATAATGTTGAGCTTGTGGCAGGGAAATGCTGATGTTTCAAGTGATATAGAGAAGTTTCAATAGCACAGGAACACTTCTCTAGAAGGAACCTTGGTAAGATTTGGTCGATAGAGAGAGATATGAGAGCTTCAAGCAAGCAGGGTATTGCTGGCTATGGTTGCCACAAGGTCAAGTGGAGAAGGAGTGGGGGATGAGGTCATGGACTTTTCCTGAGCTAGACTGAGCTCAAGTTGAGCTAGTTGAGAGAAAAATGAAGCTGTGCCATACTCAATTGCACTCTAATACCATGTAAAAAGACGTGGATCTAGAGCATGGCAAAAGCAATGGTAGATGGAAGATGAAGACCAAACTCACGATGACATAGACAAGTAGAGACCAACTATTACACAAGTGAATTAGGTTCCAAGATGGCAGCTTGGACTCATAAACACAATCTTGTGTATTGGACTAACAAGTACAAGACTGACACTAAATGATAAAGAAAAGCATCATCATGGATTCATTCATATGAAAAGTGATAGTCAAGTAAAATGCTTTATAGTTGCTAGATGGGTAGCAGTTTTCCCTCTCTGTGCATATGGGATTCTAGTCTTGAGCCCTCACTGCTCCTTACAAAGAGACTGAAGTAGGTGTGATTGCAAACATCTCAACAAACCTAATACCAAGTTTAATAAAAGAAAAGTATTGAGAATAAAATACTTACAATTCAATCTATACAATAGAAGACTTGAAGCTCTAAGTTCCAAATGCAACTCTCTATGCATAAATACATATTGCACTAAAACCTCTTTTATGCTTTTCTTGTTTTCTCTAAGTCTAAAATCTATGATCCTACCCTTCCAAGTAGAGATAAGGAAACTCTCACATCTCTGTCTTTTCCTTCGTTTTTCTTGTTGCATGGTAATCTAGCTCTACCATTGCTAATAATGATAGGAATCCATATTCTAGCTATTTGGAATGAATTAAACACAAATATGGATGTGATTTTAGACCTTGGGCTTCTTGTTGAAGGTTGAATTTCTATATCAATGGCAAAGAGAGGGGAGAGAGAAACAAGCAACCGCCACCAAGGAAGGAAAGAGACGAGAACAACAAAACAAGGGAGAGAAAAAAGATGAACACTAAGCTTTTTGGTCATTTGAATTTAGTTTCAATTGTTATTATCAAACAATCCTAGATATGTCATTAATACAAAGTGGTCGAGATCCTATGTCATTAATATAAAGGATGTCATAATCATAATTATGAGATGATAAAAATAGATATTTATAATAAAAAATTATAGTAATATTATATTCATGTCTACTTATAAAATTCATTTTTACATTTCAAAAAATAAAATTTTCATTATAGGGAATTTGCTCTCATTGGTCTAGAGCACTCTCTCTCTATATCCTAAAAGGCATTTTCGAAACCTCAAAACTCCCCTAATGTTGTGTTTTCTCTTTTCTACTATTTTTTAAATATAACTTCATGTCAATTCTAACTCTTGTAGTATCTTTTTTGTAGAGATTAATTTGGGTAAGATTGCATAGGTGTTGATTGCTCTCTCTCTCTCCCCTTTTTTACTATCTTTACAATAGCATTTGATGTCACTTCTAACTTTAGCATCTATTATTGTTGTAGTAATCAATACCAGGTAGTGTAGAGACACTCTATTTTCTATTTTGTAACCCAATTTACAAGTAAATTTATCCTATTTTGTTATATCAAAATTATGTAATTATTTCTTTATTTATTAACTAGGCTTGATATCTTTCTTTATCTATCATTTTCAATCAGTTTAATGATGGTAATTTTTCAATACACATAACAATCAACACAGGGTAGAGCAAACTTTTCATCTTGTCTTTTGCAAATCGACTTATAGTTAACTATTTTCTATTTTTTATTTCTTAAATTCTTGAAGTAAATAGTTATTCTTGGTTAGGAGAGATTCATGATTGAAATAACTTAATCATTTTTTAATTAATCATTCACAATGGGTTTTGATAATTATAGCTTTAGAATCAACTATTATTGCAACAATTAACAAAGAGAAGTGCAAATATTCTATCTTATAAATACACTTTTTCTCTTTTGTATTGCAAGAACTCATATGAACAATTAGTTCTTTTGGTTTTTTTTGAAGTGCTATATTTCTATAACATGCAAGTATTATATCAAGGTTTGGGTAAAGCACATAACTATCAATCTACTAGTTTGCTATTGTAAGTAATTCCTTTACGCTGCATAGCATGATTCTGGTAGAAATGGAGGTTCAGAAATGCTAGAAAGGCATGGATCTAGAGCATGGCAAGAGCTATGGAGGATGGAAGATGAAGGCTAAATTCATGTTGACATAGAGACTATAGAGACAAATGTTACACAAGTGAACTAGGTTCCAAGATGGAAGCTTGGACTCATAAACACAATCTTGTGTAATGGACTGGCAACGACAATGACACTAATTGAAAGAGGAAAGCATCATAATGTTGCATTACTCATTATGAAAGTGATAGTCAAGATATCAAGCCTAGTTAATAAATAAAGAAATAATTACGTAATTTTGACATCACAAAATAGGATAAATTTACTTGTGAATTGAGTTACGAAATAGAAAATAGAGTCTCTACACTACGTCGTGTTGATTACTGCAACAATAATAGATGCTAAAGTTAGAACTGACATCAAATGCTATTGTAGAGATAGTAAAAAAGGGGAGAGATAGAGAGAGAGAGAGAGAGAGAGAGAGAGAGAGAGAGAGAGAGAGAGAGAGAGAGAGCAATCAACACCTATGCAATCTTACCCAAATTGAAATCTTGGACTCATAAACACAATCTTATGTAATGGACTGGCAATGACAATGACAATGACATTAATTAAAACAGGAAAGCATCATGATATTACATTACTCATTATGAAAGTGATAGTCAATATATCCAGGCTAGTTAATAAATAAAGAAATAATTACATAATTTTGACATCACAAAATAGGATAAATTTACTTATAAATTGAGTTACAAAATAGAAAATAGATTGCTAGTATTTTCCTTGCCCATTGCTCCATACAAACAGGCATACAATTGGGTGTGATTGCCTAAATCTCTACACCCCTCCTCAATCACAACTAGGAAGGCACAAAGTGTATAGAGGCTTTAGTGAGCAACCACCTGCAAAGTGTGGGCACACCACAAACATGGTAAACACTAGAGGCTATCACAGAAAAGGCTAATTGTGGGTACCAAAGACATGGTGGACATCCAGAGGTTGTAACAAGGGCTTTAAAAAGTGTACAGAGGCTATAATGCAAG